>NW_028276756.1:2267479-2422417 GCF_052056855.1 Sturnus vulgaris | reverse complement strand
TGTTGGGAGTCAGCCTGGGTGGGGGTCCTCGAGGTCTCTTTCTGACGGTTGGGAGGCAAAATCGAGGGAAACATCAGACCTACCCTTACAGATAGAGACACTTCAAGAAAGGAATGATGAATGAGAAGAAGGAGCCTGTCCCAATGTGCCAGAAGTGAGCTAGTGAGGAAAATGACAGGCCTGGCTGGGTATGGAGAGTGTCATGGCACCAAGAAACCATTGTGACACTGCAGGATCTTGTGTCAGCAGGGGTCCATTGTGGCACCGTGCAAACAAGGAGTACAGTGTGGCACTGTGGACCCTTATGGAATTCGGGGGTCCCTGTGACTCCATGCGACCTCATGAAATCAAGAAGACAGTTGTGACACTTTTTGTCCTTTTGGAAACAAGGAGACCACTGTGATAGTGCTGGAACTTGTATAACCAGGAGGCCATTGTGACACTGGAAACAAGGAGAGCATTGCTGCACTGTGAGACCTCATGGAACCAAGGATCCATTGTGACACTGCAGGGTACAAGGATCCAAGGGACTTTGTGACACCCTGGGGCTCCATGGAACCAAAGGGACATTGTGACACTGGGAGGCCTCATGAAATTGTGAGACTCTAGGACTGTATGGAATCATGTTGACATTAGGCTGGGTGTGAGTGTGGATCTTCTGGAAGGTAGGAGGGCTCTATACAGGGGCCTGGACAGGCTGGATCCAGGGCCCAAATCCAATGAGAGGTTTAACAAGACCAAATGCTGGCTCCTGCACTTTGGCCACAACAACCCCTGCAGTGCTACAGGCTGGGGACAGAGTGGCTGGACAGTGGCCATGCAGAAAGGGACCTGGGGGCACTGATGGACAGCAGGCTGGACATGAGCCAGCAGTGTGCCAAGGTGGCCAAGAAAGTCCATGGCATCTAGCCAGGATCAGGAATGGTGTAGCCAGCAGGAGCAGGGCAGTGAATCTTCTCCTGTACACGGCAGTGGTTGGCAGCATCTCGAGTGCTGTGTCCAGTTTTGGGTCCCCAATTTAGGAAGGACATGGAGGGGCTGGATTGTATCCAGAGAAGGGCAACAAGGCTGGTGAGGGGTCTGGAACACAAGTCCTGTGAGGAGTGGCTGAGGGAGCTGGGGATGTTTATCCTGGAGAAGAGGATGCTCAGGGAGACAAGGTGGTGTCAGGGCACAGGTTGGATGTGAAGATCCCCAGGATCTTTTCCAGCATTGCTGATTCTATGATTCCCTGAAGCCACTTGGAGCCACCTTGAAGCAGTTGCAGGATGAGCCCTGGGACTCCTCTTCACAAGGTCCAGCAGCCCAGGTCCCTCAGCTTCTCCACACAGCCCCAAAGCCCATCCTGTCAGTCCTGCAGAGCCTCTCCAGCCCCCCCTCATTGCCCACAACAGGGAGCCCCACACCCAGACACAGCAGCCCAGATGTGCCCCCCTGGCCTGAGGTGCCTCTGGCAAGGGAGCAGCACGAGGCACTGCAGGACCCTGCAGACAATTCCTGAAGCACTTGGATGATGATCCTGCACCCCAAGGGATGTTCCCATGGTGCCAGCTCAGGAACTGAAATGGGGACCTGGGCCAGAGAGAAAAGGGCAAACAGGGATGGGCTGTTTGCAGGGGAGGGAATAGGGATGGGCAAAAGGGAGACATTTGGAACAGGGTAGAAGAAAGAAAGCAAAGGTGAAACAAAGAAAATGGTCAGGGAAGTTTGGGGGTGGCTGCCAGGCAGACCTGGCTCTGAGCAACAACGTCTGCAGTGGGACAGGAAACTCACAGCTGATGGGAACAAACTTTCTGGCTGACTTCAGAGGCCACGACAAAGATGAGTGGTTTCCCTGCTGTCCCCCAGCCCTTACTGGCCCCAGGGGCTGATGGCATTTGTGCTCACTCAGCTCCATGTCCCCACAGCAGCACCATGGGGGTGCTGAGCCTGCTGTGTGCAATGCAAACAGGGGCTCCTGAGCCAGTGCTGCCGTGTGTGTGCCTGCAAGGATGCGGCTCCTGTGTGAGCTGGGGGAGAGGCCAGGGCTGCAGAGGGGGGATGTTGTTGGCAGGTGCATGAGGACGCTCTGGGACACTGCCCTGGGGTGTCCAGCGCACTGGGGACGAATCAGCCCCTGCTCTGCTGCTCCTTGCCAGGGTGTCCCCCTTGCAGGGAGCTTGCAGAGCACCAGCCATGCTGTTTGCCCCCAGCCTGCCCATGGCCAGCCTGGGGCTGCTCGCGGGGCTTTTCTGTGCTCAGCATTGGGCTGGCCAAGTGTTGTGGAGAGAGTCTGGCCAAGGAGCCTGGAGCCCCCAGGCCCTGGCCTGAGGCGTCAGCGCTGCCCCAGCAGTGCCCATGGCTTGTCCCTGCTGCAGCCCCGGCACTGCCACCCCCAGGGCTGTGCCTGGCCCCCGAGAGCACTCAGGCCCTGCAGCAACACGAGGGCCAGGAGGGCAGCGGGGCAGTGGCACGGGAGCAGCACTGGCAACACCAAGTGCTGCTGCTGGGCACAGCTGCTGTGCCAGCACTGATCTGCCCCAGCTCTGCAAACAGACACTGCTGCTGCAGCTCCAGAGAAGGGAACAAAAGTGGCATCTCTAGAGAAAACTTTGCTGGGAGATTTTTTATCTTGTATACAGCCACCAATAATGCAGCCCACCATTAACACAATTTTTGGCCATAGCAAAGTTGGAGATGAACAAAATGAGGAAGGGCAGAAACAATATTTTGTGGCCAATATAAAGGTAAAACCCAGGAAAAAATATCCACAATCAAACCAACAGAACAATTAAAGATAATTGGTATTACGAGTTATTTGCAGAAATTGGCCCGGAGGTTAGTGTTTTTTAAAATATCCAGTCATCAGTGTCCACACTGCAGCCTTGAGCTCCTGGTTCCTCAGGCTGTAGATGAGGGGATTCAGGGCTGGAGGCACCACTGAGTACAGAACTGACACTGCCAGATCCAGGGATGGGGAGGAGGTCGAGGGGGGCTTCAGGTGAGCAAATGTGCCAGGGAAGATGAAAAGGGAGACCGCAGCCAGGTGAGGGAGGCAGGTGGAAAAGGCTTTGTGCTGTCCCTGCTCAGAGGGGATCCTCAGCACAGCCCTGAAGATCTGCACATAGGAAAAAACAATGAACACAAAACAACCAAATAACAAACATGCACTAACAGCAATGAGTCCAAGTTCCCTGAAATAGGATTTGGAGCAGGAGAGCTTGAGGATGGGTGGGATTTCACAGAAGAACTGGCCCAGGGCATTGCCATGGCACAGGGGCAGGGTAAATGTATTGGCTGTGTGCAGCAGTGAATAGAGAAAGGCACTGGCCCAGGCAGCTGCTGCCATGTGGGCACAAGCTCTGCTGCCCAGGAGGGTCCCGTAGTGCAGGGGTTTGCAGATGGACACGTAGCGGTCGTAGCTCATGATGGTCAGGAGGGAAAACTCTGCTGTCATGAAGAACACAAAGAAAAAGAGCTGAGCAGCACATCCTTCAAAGGAGATGTGTCTGGTATTCCAGAGGGAATTGTGCATGGCTTTGGGGACAGTGGTGCAGATGGAGCCCAGGTCAGAGAGGGCCAGGTTGAGCAGGAAGAAGAACATGGGGGTGTGCAGGTGGTGGCCGCAGGCTACGGCGCTGATGATGAGGCTGTTGGCCAGGAGGGCAGCCAGGGAGATGGCCAGGAAGAGGCAAAAGTGCAGGAGCTGCAGCTGCCGCGTGTCTGCCAATGGCAGCAGGAGGAAGTGGCTGATGGAGCTGCTGTTGGACATTTCCTGTGTCTTGCCATGGGGACCTATTCATGGATAAAAAGACAGTGAAATATTAGAGGAGACATCTGTAGCCAAAATCAAAACCCTTTTCCAGACACCCTCCCTTGTAACACACACAGACACACCTTTGTTTTTCAGAGTTCTGTGTGTGTTTTCAGAGTTGTGAGGTTTTCTTTTTAAGCTCTCCCCATGTCTCTCCTGGTATTCTTGGATATCAGTAACCCTCATCATTTTTGCTGCTTTCTGGTAGAGCAGAGTGACTTCCCTGACGCAGAATGATCAGTGGAGACTGAGGGAAAATGATCTGTCACTTCATTCGCTGTTTCTCTGTACTTTCATATTTCTCAAATGGAGGATGATCACACTGCCCTGTTTTCCTTAAAGATCAGCAGATACTGCTGAGAGCAATGTATCCACCACAGCCCAGCACCATTTTTGTATCCAAGGACTCACATTGCTCATTTCACCACCCTAACAGAATTTTCAGTTTCAGAACACTTCTGCCTTTCCCCGTGGGTTTTCAGATAACACAAAGATGCTCTAGGACGGGTTTGCATCCTGGATTGGAGCTCCCAGCTTGGACTGAAATCTCAGAGACACTTCCAAGTGTCCCAGTGATGGCATTGGAGTAAGGCAGATCCAGCTCCTTCCCTGGCTGCACTGACAGCACTGCCCACAGCCGGGCACTGGGGACAGCGTCACCCTGAGCCAGCTGTGCCCCCTCCCAGAGCCCCCAGTGCCGGGCAGCTGCTCCCAGCCCTGTGCTCTGCAGAGGGAACTGGGCCCGGGGCTGCAGAGCTGCCCCACGGCTCTGCTGCAGCTCTGCCTGAACAGGAGGGGCTCCACACCTTGGACCCCCTGCCCTGAGGACAGAGGTTTGGCTGGGGGACAGGAGGGAGGGGGCTTGTTCAGAGGGAGGGGCTGCACTGCAGGGGTTCCTATGGAGATCTCTGAACTCTCCCTGCCACAACATTTCTGGGTTTATTTTCTCTCATTTTCTGATCTTGCCTCTGCTTCCTGGAGATTTTCTTCTTGGAGGTGTTTCCCTGTGCCTGATCTCTCCCTGCCAGCACTCACGGCCCCCAAATCTCCGTGCACTCTCCTTGGCCCTACAGAACCCTGCTTGTTTGCAGGGCACTGGCTGGGGCAGGTTCTGTTTGCTGATGGGAGAAAGGACAGGTCAGACTGAGCCTGATGGGTCCAGCAGAGGGGATGCTGGTGCTGTCCATGGGCAGAGGAGTGGCTGGAAGCACATTAGGAATCTCGTGTGAACTTATTGATCACTAAAAATAATACTTCAGATGTCTCAGGCACTTGTCAAAATTCATAATACCTTTTATAGTTATCCCTCTCTCCCTGCCATTCTCCAATAGTAGGAAACTGAACAAAAAGTCTTAGGAAATTTCCGCATTTTTATCAAAATACTTGGAAATATTCCATGATTTATCAGAAGCCCTCAACATGTTAGAGCTTCATGAGAATTTCACCTCCCCTACACCAGACATACCCAGAGAGTTGTACTCACACAGTCTGCAGGCATTGGGATGTTGCAGCTTTAGGAGATCAGTGCAGGAGCTGCAGCTGCATTGTCCTGCAGCCAGAGGCTTCCTGTGTCAAGGGCTGGGAGTGATTCTGCCCCAGTCACTTCTGAGCATCTTCCAGGCCCTGACTGACTGAAGCTCTCTGTGCCTCTGTGCTGTGCCCGGGGTGGCTGCAGGCAGTGCCCCATCCCTGCTGGGCTGGGAGAGGAGCTGCTCTTCAGCAGAAATATCTTTTTGAAGCTCTTCTTGGTTGCCAGGAGCTGCCTCTGTGCCAGGAGCCCAGCCCAGCTCAGCAGCACAGACACAGCACAACGACTTTAATGACCTTCTCAGGGCTTTGTGCTTGTTTGCATCAGACTCAGTCCCTCAGAGAGTGTTCAAAAAACTTCTCAAGAACTCCAAGTTAGATTCAAACTCCAAAGTTTCTTGAAGTTTTAATGGGTCCCACTGAGGGACCCAACTGAGAAAGTGTCCCCAGGTTGCAGTCACAGCAGAACACTGGAGGCAGTGATGACAGAAGGGGACAAACAAGGGAAAGGTGTCTGTGATGCTGAGCAAACCTGGATGTGTTTCAGGAATGCCAAGGGCCAAGGGCTGAGCCCCAGCCCCTGGTAAGGCACATCCTGTCCCTCCCTCATTGCTCAGGGCTCTTCCCGGGCCACTGGGCTCTGGGCATGTGCAATGCCAAGGGCAGCACCATGGGGCGGCCCCTGCCAGGCTGCTGAGCAGGGACAAGGAGGCAATGAGGCCCCAGCACAGCAAGGCTCACTTGTCCCCTGCTGGCCTCAGGCCCAGGGCCAGCCTGCATGGCCCAAGTGCTGCAGGAGTTGGCTGTGTCAGGGCCTTTCAGCTGCTGCCCATCCCTGTGGCCTCTGCAGCCCAGGCTGTCCTATGGTGTCCATGCCCTGCACCAAATTAGTGTTAAGGAGTCTTATTCTGATATTTTGGAGATTTGCTGACAGCAGGGCCTCACAGAACCAAAGTGTCAACTGTGACACTATGGAACCTCAAGGAACAAAGGGGCCTTTTGACACTGTGGGAGCTCATGGAACCAAAATCCATTTTGACCGAGTGGGGCCACATGGAACCTGTGGTCCCTTGTGACACTGCAGATCCAAGGAGACCATTGTGACACTAAAGATCTTCATGGAACCAAAAGTCCATTGTGAGAGAGAAAGGCCTCATGGAACCAATGGTCCGTTGTTATACTGCAGATCCAAGGAGGCCATGGTGACACTGTGGAACCGCCTGCAGTCATGGGTGCATTGTGACACTGCAGAACCTCACAGAACCAAGGTAACCATGTTATACTACAGAACCTCATGGAACAAAGTGTACATGGTGACATTGTGGAAATGTTTCTGAGAGCATGAAAGCTCATGGAACCAGAATTCCATTGTGACCAAGGAGCCGTTCTGACACTGAGGAACCTCATGGAACCAAGGGTCCATTGTTACACTGTGGGGACTCACAAAACCAAAGGTCCATTGTGACCCTGCAGGGCCTCATGGAACAATGGAGACTATTGTGAAAGAGAATCACAGAATTAATGAGTTTGGAAAAGAGCTTTGAAACCATCAAATCCAACTTATGAACTAACATCACCTCAAAAAATTAACCATGGCTCTGAGTGCCACGTCAAGACTTTTTTTTTGGCTGCTAGGGACCATGACTCCACCACTTCCCTGGGCAGAAGATTCCAGTGCCCAATCACTCTTTTACTGAAGAATTTTTTCCTGATGTCAAATCTATACTGGCTCATCTTCAGTCTGTGTCCTCTCGTTCTGTCAGGTGTTTCCTGGGAGAAGAGAGCAACCCCCACCTGACTACAGCCTCTGTTCAGGTGGTTGTAGAGAGTCTCCCTGGAGACCATTGTAGCCATTGGGGCCATTGTAGCACGGCAGGGCCTCATGGAATCAAGGGGACCACAGTGACAGTGTGGGGCTCCATGGGACAAAGGGACCAATCTGACACCATGGAACCAAGGAGACCTTTGTGGCACTTTGGGGCTCCATGGAACCAAAGGTCCATTGTGACTCAGCAACATGGAGGACATTTTTACAATTTGAGGCTTTGTGAAACAACAGGACCATTGTGGCATTTTAGGGCCTTATAAAACTCCAGAAATCGTAGTGATGCTGTGGAGCTCAATGCAACCAAGGGGTCATTGTGACACTGTGGGGTGTCGTGGAATCATGGAGACTATTGTGACACTTTATGGTCCCATGGAACCAAGGAGATCATTGTGGCACTTCAAGGCCTCATGGAAGCAAGGAACCATTGTGACACTATGGGTCTCATCACACCAAGGGCTGGGGTGCCAACTGTGCGGCACCATTGAACCGAGGAGTCCATTGTGACACTACAGGGCCTCATGGAACTGAGGATTCACGGAACAGTGCTGGATCCCATGGAACCAAAGGTCCATTGTGACACTGTGGGACCTCATGGAATCCTGGAGGCCATGATGACACTTTGAGGCCTCGTTGAATCAAGGGGCTCTGCAGGGCCTTGTGGAACCAAGGAGACCCTTCTGCCATTGTGAGTCCCCATGGAACCAAGGGTCCATTGGGATACTGCAGTGTGGGAAATGCAGGCAGGGAGAGCTCTCAGGGCCTTGTGCATACAGGCTCAGAGATAGAGATGGATACAGGGTTTGACCTAAGACCTTGGAGAAGGCTTAGAGAATTAGAGCATTTAAGTGGAACAGACATGAACAAAGAATATAAGTTTGTAGTTAAAGTAGAAATATGTTTTAAGCAAACAGAAATGAATATTATGTAAGCAAAGCAATACATTAAAATAGTAAAAGATATTAAAGTTTAGCAATAGAACCTTTGTAAGGCTAGTTAGAAGTTTAAGATGTATCAGTGAATGTTTGTCAAGTGTTATATGATTGGCTGAAAAATTATTCATTGCAGCAAAGCCACGGGAAATAAAGCAATTAATGATTGCTGTAAAAATACACTAGGAAGCTTTGTAGAAGTATTTGATTGGCTAAAACACTAACATAAGGCATTGTAACTGAGAATTAATGTCTCACCCTTCTATGAAACTGATGCCATAAGGCAACAAACCATCTTTTACAAAGTCTCTCAGTTGCTCCATCTCTAGTAATATTTATATTCTCATACTGTGGTACCAAGGACATTCCTATGACACTGCAAGGCTTCATGGAAGAAAGGAGGGCCCATTGTGACACAACAGGGACTTGTGCAGCCAAGGGGCCATTGTGACACTGCAGGACCTTATGGAATAATGGAGAGCATGGAAATTGTGACACCAATTGTGGCATTGTGTAGTCCCATGGAACCAAGGAAAGCATTCTGACACTGCAAGGCCTGATGGGAGCAAGGGACCATTGTGACATTAAGGAGGCCCACGGAAACAAGAGGCCAGTGTGACACAGCTGGTCCTCATGGAACCAAGAATCCAATATGACACTACCATGGTGACACTGCAGGGCCCCATGGAATCATGGAGACCATTGTGACACTGTGGGGCCCATGGAACCAAAAGGCCATTGTGACCCTGCAGGGTCTCATGGAAAGATGGGCCCATTTTGACATTTCAGAAAAAAGAACATGGAAACACTACAGGGCCTCATAGAAAAAAGAGAATTTGGAACAGGTCTGGTTGGCTTGTCATCTCAGAGGCTGCCTGACAGGTCTGGCTGACCTTGGAATGTCAAGGACCACTGGTCATCAGCCCCTGGAGCACTTGGGCTCTGTCCTTTTCTTCCTCTGGAAAAGAACCATCCTCCTCCTCCAAGTGTGTGGGGCCAATCCCCCTAAAAAATGACCTATATGCAAGTGTTTCTCCCACACAAAAGCTGCCAGGACAGGCAGCTCTGGCCAGCCTTGGCCTCTGGTGGTCACCTCTCATTTGCCCCTGAAAAAGAGGAATCTGTGCTCTCCCTCCTATAGAAAGAACAATCCATCTCATCCAGGCGCCCATGGCCAAAATATGATTTTGTTCCAAAACTCCATAGAGCCAAGGATTGCTCCCAGTAGAAACCTCCAGGAGAGACAAATGTGACTGGTTTGGCATCACTGCCTCTCATCGACCACCAAAACACTGGGCTCTGTGCTTCCCTTCCAATGGAAAAGAAGCATCCTTCTTGTCCATGTGCCCATGGGCCAAAACTGAGATTCCACCTCACAAATTTTCTATATACAATGATTGCTTAGAGGGAAAAAGGAGCCAAGACAGACAGGTTTGGCTGGCTTAAGCCTCTGGTGATTTTCTTAAGACTATGAGGGGAAAATATTCATTTGACAACACCTTGACAAGGTGGGGCTTTGGGGCAGCAAAGGACAATATAGGGACAAAGGAGCTCTGTGCTCAATGGAGTGGAGACTGAGGACAGCAGAGGAGAGACATGGGAGGAATAGAAGGGTGATTTCAGAGCTGGTGAATCCTTTTGACAAAGCAGATGACAGCGGGAGAAAAAAGAATTAATGCAAAGGGCACATGAAGAGGCCCAGATTGGACAAAAAGATAAAGCAATTCCTCTCTCAGGGCAGGGCTGGGTGCAGCACATCCCCCAGAAGGAGTCTGGAGCAGCCCAAGGCTTTGTGTGTGCAGGCAGAGGCAGGCAGGAGGCAGAGCTGTCAGCAAAGGAAGGGGCCAGCGAGGTGGGGCAGCCGGGGGATGACGACAGCCTGCAGGGACAGAGGCGCAGGGCATGGACACCGTAGGACAGCCTGGGCTGCAGAGGCCACAGGGATGGGCAGCAGCTGAAAGGCCCTGACACAGCCAACTCCTGCAGCACTTGGGCCATGCAGGCTGGCCCTGGGCCTGAGGCCAGCAGGGGACAAGTGAGCCTTGCTGTGCTGGGGCCTCATTGCCTCCTTGTCCCTGCTCAGCAGCCTGGCAGGGGCCGCCCCATGGTGCTGCCCTTGGCATTGCACATGCCCAGAGCCCAGTGGCCCGGGAAGAGCCCTGAGCAATGAGGGAGGGACAGGATGTGCCTTGCCAGGGGCTGGAGCTCGGCCCTTGGCCCTTGGCATTCCTGAAACACATCCAGGTGTGCTCAGCATCACAGACACCTTTCCCTTGTTTGTCCCCTTCTGTCATCAGTGCCTCCACTGTTCTGCTCTAACTGGAACCTGGGGACATTTTCATGTGAGTTGTGACCCTCAGTGGAGTCCATCAAAACTTCACGGAACTTTGGAATTTCAATTTAAGTTTTCAGAAGATTTCTGAAGACACTCTCAGGGAATGATTCTGAGGTAAATAGCCCCAAAACCCTGAGAGGGTCACTAAAGTCCTTGTGCTGTGTCTGTGCTGCTGAGCTGGGCCAGGCTCGTGGCCCAGAGGGTGATTGTGGCAAGTAAGAAGAGTTTCAAAACATTTCTCTGGATGAGCAGCTCCTCTCCCAGCCCAGCAGGGCTGGAGCCCTGCCTGCATGTTGGAATATCCCTGCTCTACAGAGATGGGGCAACTGAGTGGCTTCTTGTTTTTAAGATTTTCTTCCTTTATCAGTCTTGTTGAAGGGTGAAACATAAGACGTATACAATTCTATCAGAAGCCAAGTTATTTCCTGGTTACAATACCTTAGAAATGTTTTTCAGCCTATTTGCTTTTGCCACACAATGGTGCTAATAATTCTAACACCAGTCACCTATTATTGTATCCCACGTGGCCTTGCCACAATGCATCTTTCACAGTTTTAATTCTCCAAAATATCTGGTTTTTTTGCGAGGCCATTGTTTGAACCTTGTTTCTAGTTCAATATCTCTCTCAACAGTGTCTTCTCTATTCCAGGGCCCTTCTAAGTCAGCACACCTTATCTCAGAGTTTGCATCCAGATGTACAAGACTGTGTGAGCTTTCAGTCAGGCTTTGAGAATCCTTCACTAATCCAATTCTCACAGAGCTGGGGTGAACATTGGTGACATCAACTACAATAACCAATAGAACTGAAGGAATTCACATGTGCCTACAAAGGCCTGTGGGAGGGAGGAACATCTCGCCATGATCTAGAGGGGTGTTTCTCCTTGCCTGTTGTTGTCCCTCCAGGGCTGAAGTCACAAAGCTGTCTGAGCCTCCTCAGGAGGAGTATCAGTGAGAGATTTTACCTGATAAAGCACCAAATGATCCATATACCATGGAATGGCTTTACAAGTGTGGGAAGGTTTTCAACTGCAGCTCCAACCTCATCACCCACCAGTGCCTCTGCACTGGGGAAAGGCCCTATGAGGGTGGGCAATGTGGGAAAAGCTTTGGGTGGAGCAACAACGTGATCCAGTACCAGAGGACTCACACCAGGGGAGGCCCTCTGAGTGTCCCGAGTGTTTGAAGAGGTTTCAGAACAGGTCTGCTGTCCTCTGCTGTAAGAGAGGAGAGGCCCTTCTGCTTCCCTGACTGCAGGAAGGGCTGCAGCTGCAACTCCACCCTCATCAGGCACCGGAGCATCCACACTGGGGAGAGGCCATAGGAGTGTCCCCAGTGTGGGAAGAGCTTCACCCAGAGCTCTCTCTTGGCCAAACACCAACGCAGGCACCAGTAAGGGAAGCCCTGTGAGTGCCCCAACTGTGGGAAGAGCTTCGTGTGCATCTCCAACCTCATACCCCATCACAGGAGCCACGCTGGTTGTGCAGAGCCCTGGTGACCTACATCCCTGGTGATCCAGGTTGGGATGACACCTGGCTGGTGCTCTTCAAGTCCTCCTGGATCCCCACGGGCACCTGGATGAACCCCGGGGCAGGAACATCCATGGGGACTCAGATCGACATTGGAAATTAATTGAGGAGATGATTTTTTTGATTTTACAGCCCAAAAAATCTCATCTACTCTGTCCAGTTGTTTCTTCTGGCGGCATCAAGCAATGCTGGATGATCTTGGAGATCTTTTCCTACCTGAATAATTTCCATGTTGATCCCATCAAAACACCCAGAATTGGGGTACAAATAAAGAGATCAAGCAAAGAGATCTCAAGCTGAATCATTTCACTGGCATTTGAGCATGAATTTGGGGTTCAGGGCAATATTCAGGAGGATTTGGTATTCTGAGACTGCCTGAGCCAAGGACGATGGTGTCACGATCCGCTATTAATACAGAGCGGGGGTCGTGATGGTTCTTTTGATCTTAAAGGTGCAAAGAGCCAAAGTGCAGGGGACAAAATCAGTTTATTCAAGAGCAAAAAATCAGTTTTTTCAACAACAGCAATGCATTTCATCAAATGCCAACAACTCAGTTACGGTAAAGGGGAGAGGTATAGGAAACAAAGTATAGGGAGAGGGGAAGGAAAGTAAGGGATGGGAAAATAGCTACCAACAGACGAGACGGGCGTCCTCACGGGTCATCCGATAGAAGAGTCTTCATCCGTGGGGAGATCTCAGGGGTCTTCTCCAGGGGGTAGACGGGTCTTCATCAGTGGAGAGATCTCAAAGGGTCTTTTCCAGAGGGTCACTCTTTTATAGTCCTTCTCCAAAGCGAGTGGCCTCTGGCCAAGAGGTGGGAAGATTTATGGACCATTGTGTGGTGCTGCAGGAGACAGGTACGGTCAAGCAGTCCTCAGTTGGTACAACACAACCTCTGGTTGGTGCCACAACAGCACAGTCCAGTGAACACAATACACCAGCACACAGTCACGAGCATCCACCTTGGCCTGGCCAGGAAACCATTGTTTGGAGTCTGCCTGGGTGGGGGTCCTCGAGGTCTCCTTGCGACGGTCGGGAGGCAAAATCGAGGGAAACATCAGACCTACCCTTACAGATAGAGACACTTCAAGAAAGAAATCATGAATGAGCAGAAGGAGCCTGTCCCAGTGTGCCAGAAGTGAGCTAGTGAGGAAAATGACTGGCCCGGCTGGGTATGGAGATTTTTCTAGGCACTCAGGGAAAAAAGTGGGTGCATCATATTTGGAAAGAGGTGCAGGCAACTCAGGAAGTGTTTAAGGATGTTATTAGGTCATGCAGAAAGAAAATGTGAGAAGTGAAAACTCAATTAGGACTTAACTTGGCCACTTCTGTGAAAAATAATAGAAAATATTTCTATAAATAAGTTATTAGTAAACTGGCAGACAAGGAGAATCTCAGCTCTTTATTGGATGCTGTGGGGAATAGAGAAACTGAAGACGAGAAAAAGGCTGAGCTACTTAACCCATTCATTGCCACAGTTTCAAACAATTAGACAGGATGTCCTCAGGACAAGTGTTCTCCTGAGCTGGTAGATAGGGACAGGGAGAAGAACAGACCCCCTGTAATCCAGGAGGAAGCAGCTGGGGACCTGCTGAGCCACTCAGATGCTCACTGGTGTCTCTGGGAACAGGTGGGATCCATCCTAGGGGGATGAGGGAGCTGCTGGAAGAGCTCCCCAAGCTGCTCTCCTCTCCATCATTTCTCATCAGTGCTGGCTCAGCAGGGAGGTGCCAGAGGACTGGAGGTGCCAATGTGAGCCCATGCCCAAGAAGGGCTGGAAGGAGGATGTGGGGAAGTGCAGGCCTGTCAGCCTGACCTGGGTGCCTGGTGAGGTGATGGAACAGATCACCTTGAGTGCCATCACAGGGCACCTTCAGGATGGCTGAGGGATCAGAGCCAGCCAGCATGGATTTCAATATCTGCATTGATGATCTAGATGAGGGGATTTAGTGCACCATCAGTAAATGTGCAGATGGCACCAAGCTGGGTGTGAGTGTGGATGTGCTGGAGAGCAGGCGGGCTCTGCAGAGGGACTCAGACACCACTGTGACACTGACACTGCATGGTGTCATGGCACCAAGAAACCATTGTGACACTGCAGGATCTTGTGTCAGCAGGGGTCCATTGTGGCACCGTGTGAACAAGGAGTCCAGTGTGGCACTGTGGAGCCTTATGGAATTCGGGGGTCCATGTGATTCCATGAGACCTCATGAAATCAAGAAGACAGTTGTGACACTTTTTGTCCTTGTGGAAACAAGGAGACCACTGTGATACTGCTGGGCCTTGTATAACCAGGAGGCCATTGTGACACTGCAGGGACTCATGGACTGAAGGAAACAAATATGACACCATGGTGCCCCATGGGACCAAGAGGCCATTGTGACACTGTGGAACCAAGGAGAGCATTGCTGCACTGTGAGACCTCATGGAACCAAGGATCCATTGTGACACTGCAGGGCACAATGATCCAAGGGACTTTGTGACACCCTGGGGCTCCATTGAACCAAAACGTCATTGTGACACAGGGAGGCCTCATGAAATTGTGACATTCTAAGACCATATGGAATCGTGCTGATATTAAGCTGGGTGTGAGTGTGGATCTTCTGGAAGGTAGGAGGGCTCTATACACGGGCCTGGATAGGCTGGATCCAGGGCCCAAATCCAAGGAGAGATTTAAGAAGACCAAGTGCCGGGTACTGCGCTTTGGCCACAACAACCCCTGCAGTGCTACAGGCTGGGGACAGAGTGGCTGGACAGCAGCCAGGCAGAAAGGGACCTGGGGGCACTGATGGACAGCAGGCTGGACATGAGCCAGAAGTGTGCCCAGGTGGACAAGAAAGTCCATGGCAACTGGCCACAACCAAGAATGGTGTGGCCAGCAGGAGCAGGGCAATGATTCTTCTCCTGTACTCGACACTGGTTGGGCAGCACCTCGAGTGCTGTGTCCAGTTCTGGGCCCCAATTTAGGAAGGACATGGAGGGGCTGGATTGTATCCAGAGAAGGGCAACAAGGCTGGTGAGGGGTCTGGAACACAAGTCCTGTGAGGAGCAGCTGAGGGAGCTGGGGAAGTTTATCCTGGAGAAGAGGATGCTCAGGGAGACAAGGTGGTGTCAGGGCACAGGTTGGATGTGAAGATCCCCAGGATCTTTTCCAACATTGCTGATTCTATGGTTCCCTGAAGCCACTTGGAGCCACTTTGGAGCAGTTGCAGGATGAGCCCTGGGTCTCCTCTTCACAAGGTCCAGCAGCCCAGGTCCCTCAGCTTCTCCACACAGCCCCAAAGCCCATCCTGTCAGTCCTGCAGAGCCTCTCCTGCCCCTCCTCATTGCCCACAACATGGAGCCCCACACCCTGACACAGCAGCCCAGATGTGCCCCCCTGGCCTGTGGTGCCTCTGGCAAGGGAGCAGCACGAGGAACTGCAGGACACTGCAGAAAATTCCTGAAGCACTTGGATGATGATTCTGCTCCCCAAGGGATGTTCCCATGGTGCCAGCTCAGGAACTGAAATCGGGAGATGGGCCAGAGAGGAAAGGGCAAAGAGGAATGGGCTGTTAGCAGGGGAGGGGACAAGGGTGGTGAAGAGAAAGAAAGCTGGATCAGGAAAGAGTAAAGAAAGTAAAGCTGAAGAAAAAGAAATGCTCAGGGCAGTTTGGGAGTGGCTGCCAGGTAGCTCTGGCTCTGAGAAACAACATCTGCAGTGGGACAGGAAACTCACAGCTGATGACAACAAACTTTCTGGCTGACTTCAGAGGCCACAACAAACCCAAGGGGTTCCCTGCAGTTCCCCAGCCATTGCTGGCCCCAGGGGCTGATGACATTTGTGCTCACTCAGCTCCATGTCCCCACAGCAGCACCATGGGGGTGCTGAGCCTGCTGTGTGCAATGCAAACAGGGGCTCCTGAGCCAGTGCTGCCGTGTGTGTGCCTGCAAGGATGCGGCTCCTGTGTGAGCTGGGGGAGAGGCCAGGGCTGCAGAGGGGGGATGTTGTTGGCAGGTGCATGAGGACGCTCTGGGACGCTGCCCTGGGGTGTCCAGTGCAGTGGGGATGGATGAGCCCCTGCTCTGCTGCTCCTTGCCAGGGTGTCCCCCTTGCAGGGAGCTTGCAGAGCACCAGCCATGCTGTTTGCCCCCAGCCTGCCCACGGCCAGCCTGGGGCTGCTCCCGGGGCTTTTCTGTGCTCAGCATTGGGCTGGCCAAGTGTTGTGGAGAGAGCCTGGCCAAGGAGCCTGGAGCCCCCAGGCCCTGGCCTGAGGCGTCAGCGCTGCCCCAGCAGTGCCCATGGCCTGTCCCTGCTGCAGCCCCGGCACTGCCACCCCCAGGGCTGTGCCCGGCCCCGAGAGCACTCAGGCCCTGCAGCAACACGAGGGCCAGGAGGGCAGTGGGGCAGTGGCACGGGAGCAGCACTGGCAACACCAAGTGCTGCTGCTGCTGGGCACAGCTGCTGTGCCAGCACTGATCTGTCCAAATGCACACAGACATTGCTGCTGCAGCTCCAGAGAAGGGAACAAAAGGGGCATCCCTGGAGTAAACTTTACTGGGAGAGAGATCCTTCAATTCATTTAAAGTCACTGAGATGGCAGCCCTTAGTGACATTATGTGGGTCTGCAAAAAACATGGGAAGAAACAAAATGGAATAATGCACAAAAAATGACATTTCTTTGTGGAATATAATAAAATACTAAGGCAAGTGACAGAAAAGAAAAATTCACCCACCAAACGAAACAAGTTCTGTCGAAGATGACTTTATTGCAAGTGATTTGTAGAAATTGGCAAGGAGTTTACTCTTTTTTAAACCATCCAGTCATCATTCTCCACACTGCAGCCTTGAGCTCCTGGTTCCTCAGGCTGTAGATGAGGGGATTCAGAGCTGGAGGCACCACTGAGTACAGAACTGACACTGCCAGATCCAGGGATGGGGAGGAGCTGGAGGGGGGCTTCAGGTAGGCAAACACTGCAGTGCTGAGAAACATGGAGAGCACAGCCAGGTGAGGGAGGCAGGTGGAAAAGGCTTTGTGCTGTCCCTGCTCAGAGGGGATCCTCAGCACAGCCCTGAAGATCTGCACATAGGAGAAAACCATGAACACAAAACAGATGACTGCTAAGGAGCTAGTGAATGCAGAAACTGCAAATTTCCTGAGGTATGAGTGTGAACAGGAGAGCTTGAGGATGTGTGGGATTTCACAGAAGAACTGCCTCAGGGCATTGCCATGGCACAGGGTCAGGGAAAATGTATTGGCTGTGTGAAGCAGAGCAGTGAGAAAGGCACTGGCCCAGGCAGCTGCTGCCATGTGGGCACAAGCTCTGCTGCCCAGGAGGGTCCCGTAGTGCAGGGGTTTGCAGATGGACACGTAGCGGTCGTAGCACATGACGGTCAGGAGGAAATACTCTGCTGAGATGAAAAAGGCAAAGAAAAAGAGCTGTGCAGCACATCCTTCATAGGAGATGTGTCTGGTGTCCCAGAGGGAATTGTGCATGGCTTTGGGGACAGTGGTGCAGATGGAGCCCAGGTCAGAGAGGGCCAGGTTGAGCAGGAAGAAGAACATGGGGGTGTGCAGGTGGTGGCTGCAGGCTACGGCGCTGATGATGAGGCCGTTGGCCAGGAGGGCAGCCAGGGAGATGGCCAGGAAGAGGCAGAAGTGCAGGAGCTGCAGCTGCCGCGTGTCTGCCAATGGCAGCAGGAGGAAGTGGCTGATGGAGCTGCTGTTGGACATTTCCTCACTCTGGGCATTGTGGGCTGTTAAAAGAACACATTGATAAGCTGGGAGACATTTCCTTGAGAGAATCCTGTACAATTCAGATAGGAATCCTCTCAAAACTGCTTTTCTTCCTGTGGGGGAACTTCACTAAAAACTTTTATTTTTGAATTTGAGTTTCTGCTGCTGAGTTACTGCCTCATCGTCAGCATTTTTCTCAGTATGAATGCTGAGGAGTCCAGAGGGAAAACAAGGCTACATTTGACACAGTGCAGTCTGACCTTCTGATCCCATACAGGTGCCCTTTGCTTATAATTCCTGCCTCTAATTCAAGGTGATTGCACTTCAAATGTGCTGGAAAATTAAAATAGCCTTTTTGAAGGCTCCAATTTCAAAACACTTTTCCCTAAACTCTTTTTTGCCCTATTCTGATCAAGAGAGAGAGGCATACCAAATGTTGGTCTGACTCTCTGCTTCCTGCAGTTCTGCCTACTGGGAGTTGTTTCTCTCTATCCAAGCCTTGTCCCTGCCAGTGCTGCCAGAGCCCAGCCCAGCCCTGGGGGCTCAGCTCTGCCCTGCACACCCCTCCCAGCACAGGGCACTGCCCAGGGCCATCTCCCTGCCAGCAGGGCCTTAAGGGCAGCTCACACAAACTGAGATGCTGCAAGCCAAGCTGCTGCTGCTGCTGTCTGTAGGCACAAGAGGGTGAGGAGGCACTTTGTGAGGGAGATGGGAGGCAGATGTGCTGATGCCCAGTGGGACAGGGCAGGAGTGTCAGTGACACAGACACACCTGACAGCCCCTTTGCCTTGCCTTGAGGAGAAAGCTGAGAGCAGCCCTGGCCATGCAGCACCATCTCCACAGCAGGAGGAATCTGCCCTGATGGGGGTGGCTCCTTGCACCTCCAACTTCTCCCCACAGCCCATGGGGAGCTGCCAGGCAGGCTGAGAGCTGTCCCTGGCAGGTGGCACATGGGCTGGGCTGGCCAAGAGCCCTGAGGGCTGCAGGAGCTGCTCTGCAGGACAGCCCTGGGCAGCCCTGGCTGCAGCCCCAGCTTCAGCCCCTGCAGCCGTCCCTGGCAGCAGGAGCCGTCCTGCCCTGTCCCTCTGACGGTGCCCAGGGCAGCCCCCTCTGCAGCACATCCTCCTCCTCCTCCTCCTGTGCCTCAGAGAAACTGGGAGAGTCCTCCTGACACATCCCCCCGGCTGTGGGCTGTGCTGGCTCCAGGAGATACCTCCAGGAGCACAGGGGACATTGCCCTGCAACCACACACTCACCAAGTCCAGGGCTGTGAAGATGTTTCCCCAAGTGCAGTCTCAGCTCAATGTCTTCCCAGTCCTGATTGCCTTGAGCCTGTCTGTGCCTGGCTCCTGTGCCCTCAGTGCCTGCAGGCAGTGCCCTCAGCCCTGCTGGGCTGGCAGAGGAGCTGCTCCTCAGCAGAAATGTCTTTTTGAAGCTTCTCTTGGTTCACCTTGGGAGCTTCCTCTGTGCCAGGAGCCCGGCCCAGCTCATCAGCACAGACACAGCACAAGGACTTTAATGAATCTCTGGAGGCTTTAGTTTGCTTTACATTATAATCATTCCCTGAGAGAGTGTTCAAAAAACTTTTAAAGAATTAAAATGTAAATTAAAATACTGAAGTTTCTTGAAGTTTTAATGGGTCCCACTGTGGGACATGACTGAGAAAGTGTCCCCAGGTTCCAGTTAGAGCAGGAAATTGGAGGCAGAGATGACAGGTGGGGACAAAGAGAAGCCAAGTCTTGGTGCCCTGGGGCACAGCAGGGTCTGTTCCAGCAAGAGCTGTGAGGAGACACCTTGTCCTGAGCCATTGGGGCCTCCTGGCACAGCCCCAGCAAGGCTGGCCACTGGCACCCCTTGTCCTGCCCTCAGCATCCCCCCACATCTCAGTGGCCTCAGGTATCTGCTGGGACGAGTCCCTGGGGAGCCTTGGTCAGGAATGGCCCTGGGGGCTCCTTCATGCTCCCAGGGACTGCAGGTTTTTCAGAGGACTTTGGGTTTTGCTTTTGCCTTGGAGTTCTCTGAGATCTTTGTGCAATCGTGGCTTCCAATTATCTGCTTTAATTAGTCCCTTGAGAGCCTTTGTCAGTAACAACACTCACTGGGGTTCATTAATGTTTCAAGGTACTCAGGGTTAATTTAAGTTCTACATTTTGACACTGAGTCTCTAAGAGGTTTGTGAAGTGATGGCCTCCAATTATCTACTTTAATTAGTCCCTTGAGAGCCTTTGTCAGTAATGATACTCAGTGGGGCTCATTAATACTTGAAGGTACTCAGTTTTTTAAGGTACTTGGAGTTTCCCTTTTGACACCAACTCTTTTAGTAGTTTATGCAATGATGCCCCCAATTATCTGCTTTAACAAGTCCCTTGAGAGAACTTTGTACTGACACTCACTGGGGCTCATTAATACTTCAAGGAACTTCAATTTTTTAAGGTACTTTCCTTTTTCCTGTCTTTTCTCAGTCTCTGAGACATTTTTGGGCAACCCTGGCCTCCCATTCTCTCCTCCAAAGAGTGTCCATGAGGAGCCTGTGTTGGGGATGGACCTCAGTGGGGCCCATTGATGCTTTGAGACACTTTGGGTTTTTCCTCTGCCTTGGACTCCTGGAAAGGTTTGTGCAATCTCCTCTCAGGCCCTGAGGTTCAAGGGCTCAGCACCAAATGCACCCCGGGGCTGATTGGGATCAAGCAAGTCCTGACAAACCATGGCTCTGCCTTGATTTCCCTCTGGTCTGGTGCCGTTCATTAGGAAGATTTCCTACTGCAGTTAGAGAGAAATATTTCAAAGAGCTTCTATGAAATATGAATTCCTATTTTAAAGAGAGTGTTTTATACCTCTTCTCATTAGACATATGTGATTGCAGTATTCTGTGGTTGATATTGATCCAGGGTGTCTCCTCAGAAGCTTTGGCCTGCTCAGACAACCTGTGCCTTGAGGTCTGAGCCAGTGTGGACAACCTTGCTCCACATTGCCCAACCCCATCCTGTCTGTCTTCACTCACCTGGGACCTGCTTTCCTTGGAGAACTGGCTGCACTCAGGCCAAAAGTAGTTTCTTGCCTTTTTTTTGTTTTGTTTTGAAGCATTCTAAAACTCCTGAATTTCCTCATTGAAAACAGACACCTTTTATGAGTGTGTGCCAGCCCAAGGTACCACCAAGCAGGTTCCCCTTCTCCAAGTCAGAACCCTGCAAGGAATGTTTGAAACCTTTGGACTCCTTGGTTCCACAAGGCCTTGCTGGGTCACCATGCACTCTTGGTTAATGAGGTTCTGTCCTGTCACAATGGACTTTTGTTCCTCGAGGTTCCATACTCTCAGCAATGGTCTCTGTAGTTCCAGAGTGTCACAATGGACTCTTGGTTCCATGTGGCCCCACAGTGTCACCGTGGTCTCCTTGGTTCCACAAGGCCGTGCAGTGTCACAATGGCTCACAGGTTCCATGAGGCCCCACAGTGTCACAGTGGCCCCTTGGTGCCATGAGTTTCCCCAGTGTCACAATGGTTCCTTGGCTCCACGTGGCCCAGGTGTCTCACAATGGACTCTTGGTTCCGTGGGGCCCCGCAGTGTCACAGGGGTTTCCTTGGTTCTGTAGGGTCACACTGGACACTGCAGCGCCCCCTGCTGGCCGGGAGGACCTGGCACTGTGCGAGCACCTCCTGGTGGATGACCCCTGCAACTGTGAGTGGTTTGTACTGGTTTGTACTGGTTTGTACTGGTTTGTGCTGGGATGGGGTCTAGGGTGTGCTGGGACAGGGCTGGAGTCACTGGGTTGCACTGGGAGAGGGTGTGTGAGCGTCCGCGAGGACCTAGCACTGTGTATACTGGTTGTACTGGGTTATACTGGTTTGTAGTGGGATTGGTTGCTGGGGTGTTACTGGTTTGCACTGGGTTCTACTGGGAAAGGGAGCAGGGGTGTGTGAGTGCCCCCTGCTGGCTGGGAGGACCTGGTGGCCAACTGTGAGATATACTGTGTTACACTGGTTTATATTGGGATGCAGTGCAGGGGGTCACTGGGTTATACTGGTTTATACTGGGATGTGGTCCTGGGGTGACAGGGTTATACTGGTTTGTACTGGTTTCTACTGCTTTCTACTCAGTTATACTTGGATATTCTGGATTTTAGTGGGTTAAACTGTGATGTATTTGGTTATACTGGGAGGAGGCTTGGGGTTGCTTGGCACTGGGAGCAACTTCTGGGGATGCTGGTCTTACTGGTTTATGCTGGGATGGGGCTTGGGACCTACTGGGACTGACTTCAGGTTGTTGTGGCCTTACTAGTTTATACTGGGAGCTGCCTCCATGGGCTCAGGGGCTCAGGGGTGACTCCTAATGCTTACTGGTTTATAGTGGTGCCCTCTTAGTCCACACCTGGGAACACTGGTGGGTGTTTGTGGCCAGGCAGAACCCCAAGGCTGAGCTGGCTTTCCCTGGGCCCTGATGAGTTGTGACTTCTCCAACTTCTTGGCCTGGCACCACCGCCTGCAGCTGTTGATGCCCACCAGGAGCTCCAGCAAGGGGGAGGCCAGGGTGCTTCCCTCTGAAAAGCTGAAGGAAGGTGGGGGATTCCCTGGAAAAATTCCCACGATTCTGTGGGATCCTCAAAATTTTCCAGCCCCTCCCTCACCTAAACTGGGAGGTGGTGGGATCTGTTGGGTTGAATGGGTAGGCCTGGTGTTCCTAAATCTCCAATGACTTCCATGGGTAGGCCTGGTGCCTTAAATCACTGTTGATTTTAATGGGTAGACCTGAACTCCCACACACCTGGGTATTCAGATATTTGAGTGCCCCTTTTCCCAGCCCAGAGCTGGAGCTGGTGCAGAACGCTGCTTTCACGGACCCCAGAGTCCAAAGTACCTGGGTGTACCTGTGCTGCATCCTCTCTCAAGGTAGCTTGGGGATCTCTCCCCTCCCAGGGCCCTCACTGTGGACACACACATTTAGAGATCTAGGAAACTACAGCTTGGTAATTCCTCTCAGGCCTGGATTTCTCCTGTCTCTCAGGTCCCTTCCCAGGCTGACAAGCTGACTACAGCTTCAGTTAAGGAGGCAGTCTCCCAGAGTGATAACTTGGTGAAAAACAGAAGGGAATTCATAATAAAGATTAACACCTGGTGTCTTTCCCATGGGACATCCGGACATGCTGTCCCAGGGATGTTTGTCCCAATTGTCCAATGAACTACTGTCCTGTCCTAGCTCCACATAACACACTTTAAATACGGGATGTCCGTACAATAAAGTTGGCCTTTTTTCCCCAAAAGAGGTCCGTGTGTGTTGCTGTCTTTTCTTTCTCTTTGCAGCACAGTAACCACACCTCACCTGAAGTTTTGGGGTGCCCTCTGAATGTTGGGGTACCCCTCGACAGCCTCCCAGCAACTGAGGGTCATCTGTGTCCAGGTCGACCAGGACGATGCAATGGTGGTCATCATCTTCTCCAGGCCCGTCATGGCCAGTCAGGACACTTGGGTGCCCCAAACATCACCTGGTTACACCTGGGGTACACCTGGGTACCCCTAAAATATCCTGGATCCCCCCCAAAATCACCTGGGTACACCTGGGTACCCCTTGGACACCTGGATCCAAACCCAAAACCCATGAGGTCCCCAAAAACTGGTGTCCCTAAATCCTCATTGCTTTGACTGGGTAGACCTGGTGTCCCTGAATACCCATTGACTTCAATGAGGTAGACCTGGTGTCCTGTTCATCCCTAGTTATATTCACTAATCTTTCCCAGTGGTCCCAGTTATGCCCCAGTACTCCCAGTATCCTCAGTGCTCCCCTTATCTGCTCCCAGGAATAGCTCCTAGTTTGACTAATTTGCCCTCCCATTTCTCCCAATGCTCCCGGTTTGCCCAGTTTGTCCCTTTCCTCCTTTCTAGTGCTTCCAGTTGTCCCCCAGTAGTTCCAGTTCCTCCCCCTTAGCCCTTCCCAGTGCTCCCAGTTTAACCAGTAACCCTTCCTGATCAAGCCCTATCAATGGGTAGACCTGGGGTCCCTAAATCCACAAAAGACTTCAATAGGTTAGACCTGGTGTCCCTCAGTTCCCATTGACTTCAATGGATAAACCTGATGTCCCAAAATTTTTGGTGTTAAAAATGCCAATTTTGGGCTCAGAATTCCCAGATTTTTGGGCTTACCTGGAGGCACAGCTCCAGCACAGGCCCCAGGTGTGGGATCAGGGATTCAGAACTGGCTTCCAGGAATTCATCCAGGACTTCCAGAGCATCAGCACTGGAAGTGGAAATTCCCATAATTCAGCCCAACATTTCCCCCAAATTTTCCCACTTTAACATCAAATTTCTGCAAAATCCACATTGACTTTAATGGAAAGACCTGGTATCCCTATATCCCCTTTGATTTTAATGGATAATCCTGATGTCCAAAAAATCCCTAATGGGAGATTAATATTATGAGTGATGGGGAATCTTAGAGACATTGTAAAAGAGGGTTTATTGCTTTATTGCATCAATCTCAAAGAAGGGTGAGACATTAAAGGTGTTACATCCAATGCCATAATATCAGAAACTGCCTCATTCTTAGTTACAATGCCTTATGTTAGTTCTGTAGCCAATCAAATACTTCTACAAAGTTTGCTAGTGTCTTTTTACACCAATCATTAATTGCTTTGATTTCTCATGGCTTTGCTTCAATGTGTCATTTTTCAGCCAGTCATAAAACACTTCACAAACTTACATTGACACATCTTAAGCTTCTAATTAAATTTTAAAATCTTTTACTAACTTACTTAACATACTGCTTTGCTTACATAATAGATATTTATGTTTGCTGAAAACATATTTCTATTTAAACTACAGACTTATAGTCTTGTTTCATGTCTGTTTCACTTTAATGATCTAATTCTCTAAGCCTTCTCCAAGGTCTTAGATCAAACCCTGTATCCATCTCAATCTCTGAGCCTGTATGCACAAGGCCCTGAGAGCTCTCTGTGCCTGCATTTCCCACACTGCAGTATCCCAATGGACCCTTGGTTCCGTGGGGACTCACAATGGCAGAAGGGTCTCCTTGGTTCCACAAGGTCCTGCAGAGCCCCTTGCTTCAACGAGACCTCAAAGTATCATCATGGCCTCCAGGATTCCATGAGGCCCCACAGTGTCACAATGGATTCCTTTGGTTCCATGGGGCTGCAAAGTGTCACAATAGACTCCATGATTCCATCAGATCCCACAGTGTCACTATGGGCCCCGGTTCCATGGAGCCCCACAGTGTCTCTATGGTTTCCTTGGTTTCATAAAGCCCTGAAATGCCACAATGGTCTCTTTGTTTCAAAAAGCCTCAAATTGTAAAAATGGCCTCCATGGTTTCATGAGGTCCTGCTGTGTCACAATGGCCTCCTTTGTTCCATGATGCCCTGTACTGTCACAATGATCTCCTTGGTTCCAGTGTCAGAATGATCCCTTTGTCCCATGGAGCCCCACACTGTCACTGTGCTCCCCTTGATTCCATGAGGCCCTGCCGTGCTACAATGGCCCCAATGGCTACAATGGTCTCCAGTGAGACTCTCTACAACCACCTGAACAGAGGCTGTAGTCAGGTGGGGCTCGGTTTCCTCTCCCAGGCAACCACTGACAGAACAAGAGGACACAGTCTGAAGATGAGCCAGGGATGTATAGGTTTTACATCAGGAAAAAATTCTTCACTGAAAGAGTGATTGGGCACTGGAATCTTCTGCCCAGGGAGGTGCTGGAGTCACCACCCCTACTGGCATTAAAAATAAGTCTGGACGTGGCACTCAGAGTCATGGTTTAGTTGATGAGGTAATGTTAGGTCATAGGTTTGACTTGACGATTTCAAATCTCTTTTCCAACCTCCTTCATTCTGTGATTCTGCTTCATGAGGCTCTGTGATGTCACAATGGACTCTTGGTTCCATGAGGGGTGGCAGTATCAGAATGGCTCCTTTGTTTCTATGAAGTTTCACAGTCTCACAAAGGTGTCCCTGCTTCCATGAGGTTCTCCTGCATCACAATGACCCCTTGGTTCCATGAGGTTCCAAGCTTTAACAGTTGACTCCTTGGTTCTGTGAGGTCCTGCTTTTGCCAGATCTCCAAAATATCAGAATAGGACTCCTTAACACTAATTTGGTGTTAAAGAGGACATCATTTATTCAGGCTTGAGGTCCAACATGGGATAACTCCAACCTTACATGGACATGTGATTAATTTCCTATGGGAAAAAAGCATCTTTCACATCCAGGCATACATGGGCAAAGTTGGGAATCTGCTTCCAGAATTCCCTATATCCAAGGACAGCTCCCAGACAAAAAGCTGTCATGACTGGCTGGCCTTGGCTTCCTGACAGCCAGCACTCATCTGCCTTTTGAAACACTGAGGCTTTTTGCTTTCCTAATGAAAAGAAATCTTCTTCCATTCCAGGCACCCACAACCAAAGTTGAGATTTCACCTCCAAAAATCCCTGTTTCCAAGGATAGTCACCAGATGAAAGGTGTCAGGAGAGACAGGTCTGGCTGGCTTGGCCCATGGGAGGCCGTCCTCATCTTCTTCCAAAACACTTGGGCTTTGAGCTTTTCTTTCCTATGGAAAAAAGCATCCATCTGACCAGGCAACCATGGCTGAAATTTGGATTCCACCTCCAAAACTCTGTACATCCAAGGATTGCTCCCAAGTGAAAGCTGCCAGGACAGACAGGTCTGGCTGCCCCAGGCCTTTTGCAGGCTGCCTCTCGCCTGCTTTCCAAACACTGGGGGTCAGTGCTTTCCTTCCTATGGAAAAGAACCATCATTCCATCAAGGTGTCTGTGTTAGAAATTGAGATTCTTCCTCCAAAAAGCAGTAAATCCAAGGATTCCTCTGTAACAAAAGCTGCCAGGACAAACAGGGCTTTCTCCCTGAGCTCCCAGGAGCCACCTCTCATCTGCCTTTGAAACACTTGGGCTCTTGCTTTCCTTCCTATGGAAAAGAATATCCCTCTTATAAATGCAGAAATGGCCAAAATCAGGATTCTACCCCCAAAATTTCCTATATCCAAGGGCTGCTTTCAGGCAAAAGCTAGCTGGAAATAGTTTGGGCTGCCCTTGGCCTCTGATGGCTGCAATTCATCTTGCCCTGCAACACTGGTGTTCTGTGCTTTCCTTCCTATGGCAAAGAACCGTCCTTCTCCTCCGGGTGTCCATGTCTGAAATTCGGATTCCACCTATAAAATTCTGTATATGCAAGAATAGCTCCCGGAAAAAATCTTCCAGCACTGTCTAATCTGGGTATCCTTGTCCTCCAGTGACTGCCTCTCATCTGCCCCTGCAACACCAGTGCTTGGTTGTTTCCTTCGTATTGAGACCACTGTGACACCTTGGGGACCCCATGGAACCAAGGACTTGGGCTGCATGGTGCCAAGGGGCCGGTGTGGAGCAGCAGGGCTTTGTGGAACCAAGAGGCCATTGTTGCATTCCAGGGCCTGGTGCAGCCAAAGGGCCGTTGGGATCCTGCAGGGCACCGTGGATCCATGGAGACCATTGTGGCATTGCAAGGCCCCATGGAATCATGGAGACCATTGTGACACTGTGGGGAACCAAAGGGCCATTGTGACCCTGCAGGGCACCATGGCAGCAAGGGGTCATTGTGACACTGCAGGAGTAAGGAGAACATTGTGACACTGAGGGGCTCCATGGAATGCAGGGGAGATGGAACAGATCTGGCTGGTTTGGCCTCCTGGGGGCCACCTGACAGGTCCAGCTGACTTTGTCATGCCAAAAGCTGCCTCTCATATCCCCTTGGAGCACTGGGGCTCCGTGCTTTCCTTCCTATGGAAAACAACCTTCCTTCTTTCCAGGAGCCCATGGCTAAAATTGGTACTGAGCCTAAAAAATTCCCTTTATCCAGGGATTTCTCCCAGACAAAAGCTGCCAGGACAGGCTCTGGTAGTCACCTTTTATCTGCCCCTGTAACACTCGGGAACTGTTTCTTCTAACCATGGAAAAGAAGCGTTCTTCTTGTCCAGGGCCAAAATTGTGATTTGACCTCCCAAATTCTGTCTATCCAAGGAGTGCTCCTAAACAAAAGTAGTCGGAAGAGAGAGGTCTGGCTGGCCTTATTCTTTTGCTGATTTTCTTAGACTATGAGAAGATTGTTTTCATTACCCAACATCTTGGAGAGGTCCTAGAGATGTCCCAAGGTGGGTTTTGAAGACTGCAAGCACATGACCACTGTATAGGAATAAAGGAGCTCTGTGCACAGTGGAGTGGAGACTGAGGACAGCACAGGAGAGCCCTGGGAGGGATTGAAGGGTGGTTTCAGAGGTGGTGGATCCTTTTCACATAGTAGAGAACAGGTGGAGAAAGAAAGAATTAATGGAAAGACCAGCTGGGCAGGCCCAGACTGCACCCAAGGAGAAAGGAATTTCTGTTCCAAGGCACAGCTGTGGTGCAACAAGTGCCCCAGAAGGAGTCTGGAGCAGCCCAAGGCTCTGTGTGTGCAGGCAGAGGCAGGCAGGATGCAGAGCTGTCAGCAAAGGAAGGGGCCAGCGAGGTGGGGCAGCCGGGGGATGACGACAGCCTGCAGGGACAGAGGCGCAGGGCATGGACACCGTAGGACAGCCTGGGCTGCAGAGGCCACAGGGATGGGCAGCAGCTGAAAGGCCCTGACACAGCCAACTCCTGCAGCACTTGGGCCATGCAGGCTGGCCCTGGGCCTGAGGCCAGCAGGGGACAAGTGAGCCTTGCTGTGCTGGGGCCTCATTGCCTCCTTGTCCCTGCTCAGCAGCCTGGCAGGGGCCGCCCCATAGTGCTGCCCTTGGCATTGCACATGCCCAGAGCCCAGTGGCCCGGGAAGAGCCCTGAGCAATGAGGGAGGGACAGGATGTGCCTTGCCAGGGGCTGGGGCTCAGCCCTTGGCCCTTTGCATTCCTGAAACACATCCAGGTTTGCTCAGCATCACAGACACCTTTGCCTTGTTTGTCCTCACCTGTCATCAGTGCCTCCAGTGTTCTGCTCTAACTGGAACCTGGGGACATTTTCATGTGAGTTGTGACCCTCAGTGGAGTCCATTAAAACTTCAGGAAACTTTGGAATTTCAATTTAAGTTTTCAGAAGATTTCTGAAGACACCCTCAGGAAATGATTCTGATGTAAATAGCCCCAAAACCCTGAGAGGGTCATTAAAGTCCTTGTGCTGTGTCTGTGCTGCTGAGCTGGGCCAGGCTCCTGGCCCAGAGGGTGATTGTGGCAAGGAAGAAGAGTTTCAAAACATTTCTCTGGATGAGCAGCTCCTCTCCCAGCCCAGCAGGGCTGGAGCACTGCCTGCATGTTGGAATATCCCTGCTCTACAGAGATGGGGCAACTGAGTGGCTTCTTGTTTTTAAGATTTTCTTCCTTTATCAGTCTTGTTGAAGGATGAAACATAAAATGTGTACAATTCTATCAGAAGCCAAGTTATTTCCTGGTTACAATACCTTAGAAATGTTTTTCAGCCTATTTGCTTTTGCCACACAATGGTGCTAATAATTCTAACACCAGTCACCTATTATTGTATCCCACATGGTCTTACCACAGTGCATCTTTCACTGTTTTAATTCTCAAAAATATCTGGTCTTTTTGCAAGGCCATTGCTTGAACCTTGTTTCTAGTTCAGTCTCTCTCTCAACAATGTCTTCTCTATTCCAGGGCCTTTCTAAGTCAGCACACCTTATCTCAGAGTTTGCATGCAGATGTACAAGACTGTGTGAGCTTTCAGTCAGGCTTTGAGAATCCTTCACAAATCCAAATCTCACAGAGCTGGGGTGAACATTGGTGACATCAACTACAATAACCAATAGAACTGAAGGAATTCACATGTGCCTACAAAGGCCTATGGGAGGAAGGAACATCTCACCATGATCTAGAGGGGTGTTTCTCCTTGCCTGTTGTTGTCCCTCCAGGGCTGAAGTCACAAAGCTGTCTGAGCCTCCACAGGAGGAGTATCAGTGAGAGATTTTACCTGATAAAGCACCAAATGATCCATACCATGGAATGGCTTTACAAGTGTGGGAAGGTTTTCAACTGCAGCTCCAACCTCATCACCCACCAGTGCCTCTGCACTGGGGAAAGGCCCTATGAGGGTGGGAAATGTGGGAAGAGCTTTGGGTGGAGCAACAAGGTGATCCAGTAGCAGAGGACTCACACCAGGGGAGGCCCTCTGAGTGTCCCGAGTGTTTGAAGAGGTTTCAGAACAGGTCTGCTGTCCTCTGCTGTAAGAGAGGAGAGGCCCTTCTGCTTCCCTGACTGCAGGAAGGGCTGCAGCTGCAACTCCACCCTCATCAGGCACCGGAGCATCCACACTGGGGAGAGGCCATAGGAGTGTCCCCAGTGTGGGAAGAGCTTCACCCAGAGCTCTCTCTTGGCCAAACACCAACGCAGGCACCAGTAAGGGAAGCCCTGTGAGTGCCCCAACTGTGGGAAGAGCTTCGTGTGCATCTCCAACCTCATCCCGCATCACAGGAGCCACGCTGGTTGGGCAGAGCCCTGGTGGCCCACATCCCTGGTGATCCAGGTTGGGATGACACCTGGCTGGTGCTCTTTATGTCCTCCTGGATCCCCATGGGCAACTGGATGAACCCTGGGGCAGGAACATCCATGGGGACTCAGATCAACATTGGAAATTAATTGAGGAGATGATATTTTGACTTTAAAGCCCAAAAAATCTCATCTGCTCTGTCCAGTTGTTTCTTCTGGTGGCATCAAGCAATGCTGGATGATCTTGGAGATCTTTTCCTACCTGAATAATTCCCATGTCGATCCCATCAAAACACCCAGAATTGGAGTACCAATAAAGAGATCAGGCAAAGAGATCTCAAGCTGAATCATTTCACTGGCATTTGAGCATGAATTTGGGGTTCAGGGCAATATTCAGGAGGATTTGGTAATCTGAGACTGCCTGAGCCAAGGACGATGGTGTCACAATCCGCTATTACTACAGAGCGGGGGTCGTGATGGTTCTTTTGATCTTAAAGGTGCAAAGAGCCAAAGTGCAGGGGACAAAATCAGTTTATTCAACAGCAGAAAATCAGTTTATTCAACAACAGCAATGCATTTCATCAAATGCCAACAACTCAGTTACGGTAAAGGGGAGAGGTATAGGAAACAAAGTATAGGGAGAGGGGAACGAAAGGAAAGGATGGGAAAATAGCTACCAACAGACGAGACGGGCGTCCTCACGGGTCATCCGATAGACGAGTCTTCATCCGTGGGGAGATCTCAGAGGTCTTCTCCAGGGGGTAGACGGGTCTTCATCAGTGGAGAGATCTCAAAGGGTCTTTCCTGAGGGTCACTCTTTTATAGCCCTTCTCCAAAGCGAGTGGCCTCTGGCCAAGAGGTGGGAAGATTTATGGACCATTGTGTGGTGCTGCAGGAGACAGGTACGGTCAAGCAGTCCTCAGTTGGTACAACACAACCTCTGGTTGGTGCCACAACAGCACAGTCCAGTGAACACAATACACCAGCACACAGTCACGAGCATCCACCTTGGCCAGGCCAGGAAACCATTGTTGGGAGTCAGCCTGGGTGGGGTCCTCGAGGCCTCTTTGCGATGGTCGGGAGGCAAAATCGAGGGAAACATCAGACCTACCCTTACAGATAGAGACACTTCAAGAAAGAAATCATGAATGAGCAGAAGGAGCCTGTCCCAGTGTGCCAGAAGTGAGCTAGTGAGGAAAATGACTGGCCCGGCTGGGTATGGAGATTTTTCTAGGCACTCAGGGAAAAATTTGGGTGCATCATATTTGGAAAGAGGTGCAGGCAACTCAGGAAGTGTTTAAGGATGTTATTAAGTCATGCAGAAAGAAAATGTGAGAAGTGAAAACTCAATTAGGACTTAACCTGGCCACTTCTGTGAAAAATAATAGAAAATATTTCTATAAATAAGTTATTAGTAAACTGGCAGACAAGGAGAATCTCAGCTCTTTATTGGATGCTGTGGGGAATAGAGAAACTGAAGACGAGAAAAAGGCTGAGCTACTTAACCCATTCATAGCCACAGTTTCAAACAATTAGACAGGATGTCCTCAGGACGAGTGTTCTCCTGAGCTGGTAGATAGGGACAGGGAGAACTACAGACCCCCTGTAATCCAGGAGGAAGCAGCTGGGGACCTGCTGAGCCACTCAGATGCTCACTGGTGTCTCTGGGAACAGATGGGATCCATCCTAGGGGGATGAGGGAGCTGCTGGAAGAGCTCCCCAAGCTGCTCTCCATCATTTCTCATCAGTGCTGGCTCAGCAGGGAGGTGCCAGAGGACTGGAGGTTCCAATGTGAGCTCATGCCCAAGAAGGGCTGGAAGGAGGATGTGGGGAAGTGCAGGCCTGTCAGCCTGACCTGGGTGCCTGGTGAGGTGATGGAACAGATCACCTTGAGTGCCATCACAGGGCACTCACAGGATGGCTGAGGGATCAGAGGCAGCCAGCGTGGATTTCAATATCTGCATTGATGATCTAGATGAGGGGATTTAGTGCACCATCAGCAAATGTGCAGATGGCACCAAGCTGGGTGTGAGTGTGGATGTGCTGGAGAGCAGGAGGGCTCTGCAGAGGGACTCAGACACCACTGTGACACTGACACTGCATGGTGTCATGGCACCAAGAAACCATTGTGACACTGCAGGATCTTGTGTCAGCAGGGGTCCATTGTGGCACCGTGTGAACAAGGAGTCCATTGTGGCACTGTGGAGCCTTATGGAATTCGGGGGTCCCTGTGACTCCATGCGACCTCATGAAATCAAGAAGACAGTTGTGCCACTTTTTGTCCTTGTGGAAACAAGGAGACCACTGTGATACTGCTGGACCTTGTATAACCAAGAGGCCATTGTGACACTGTTGAACCAAGGAGAGCATTGCTGCACTGTGAGACCTCATGGAACCAAGGATCCATTGTGACACTGCAGGGTACAAGGATCCAAGGGACTTTGTGACACCCTGGGGCTCCATGGAACCAAAGGTACATTGTGACACAGGGAGGCCTCATGAAATTGTGAGACTCTAGGACCGTATGGAATCATGCTGACATTAAGCTGGGTGTGAGTGTGGATCTTCTAGAAGGTAGGAGGGCTCTATACACGGGCCTGGACAGGCTGGATCCAGGGCCCAAATCCAATGAGAGGTTTAACAAGACCAAGTGCTGGGTCCTGAACTTTGGCCACAACAACCCCTGCAGGGCTACAGGCTGGGGACAGAGTGGCTGGACAGCAGCCAGGCAGAAAGGGACCTGGGGGCACTGATGGACAGCAGGCTGGACATGAGCCAGCAGTGTGCCCAGATGGCCAAGAAGGTCAATGGCTCCTGGCCTGGATCAGGAATGGTGTGGCCAGCAGGAGCAGGGCAGTGATACTTCCCCTGTGCTCAGCACTGGTTGGGCAGCACCTCGAGTGCTGTGTCCAGTTCTGGGCCCCCAATTTAGGAAGGACATGGAGGGGCTGGAGCATGTCCAGAGAAGGGCAACAAGGCTGGTGAGCGGTCTAGAACACAAGTCCTGTGAGGAGCAGCTGAGGGAGCTGGAGTTGTTTATCCTGGAGAAGAGAAGGCTCAGGGGAGACAAGGTGGTGCCAGGACACAGGCTGGACCTGATAATTTCCAAGGTCTTTTCCAGCATTGCTGATTCTGTGATTCTCTGAAACCACCCGTGGAGCAGTTGCAGGATGAGCCCTGGGACTCCTCTTCACAAGGTCCAGCAGCCCAGGTCCCTCAGCTTCTCCACACAGCCCCAAAGCCCATCCTGTCAGTCCTGCAGAGCCTCTCCAGCCCCTCCTCATTGCCCACAACAGGGAGCCCCACACCCAGACACAGCAGCCCAGATGTGCCCCCCTGGCCTGTGGTGCCTCTGGCAAGGGAGCAGCACGAGGCACTGCAGGACCCTGCAGACAATTCCTGAGTCACTTGGAGGATGATCCTGCTCCCCAAGGGATGTTCCCATGGTGCCAGCTCAGAAATTGAAATGAGGAGTGAGGCCAGAGAGGAAAGGGAACAGATGGGTTGTTTGCAGAGGAGGGTAAAGGGATGGGCAATAGGAAGAAATCTAGAAAAATTTCTAGCAAGAGTAAAGATAGGAAAGCTGAAGACAAGGAAATGTTCAGGACATTTTGGGAGTGGCTGCCAGGCAGCCCTGGCTCTGAGCAACATCATCTGCAGTGGTACAGGAAACTCACAGCTGATGGGAACAAACTTTCTGGCTGAATTCAGAGGCCACGACAAACCCAAGTGGTTTCCCTGCTGTCCCCCAGCCCTTGCTGGCCCCAGGGGCTGATGGCATTTGTGCTCACTCAGCTCCATGTCCCCACAGCAGCACCATGGGGGTGCTGAGCCTGCTGTGTGCAATGCAAACAGGGGCTCCTGAGCCAGTGCTGCCGTGTGTGTGCCTGCAAGGATGCGGCTCCTGTGTGAGCTGGGGGAGAGGCCAGGGCTGCAGAGGGGGGATGCTGTTGGCAGGTGCATGAGGGCACTCTGGGACGCTGCCCTGGGGTGTCCAGCGCAGTGGGGATGGATCAGCCCCTGCTCTGCTGCTCCTTGCCAGGGTGTCCCCCTTGCAGGGAGCTTGCAGAGCACCAGCCATGCTGTTTGCCCCCAGCCTGCCCACGGCCAGCCTGGGGCTGCTCCCGGGGCTTTTCTGTGCTCAGCATTGGGCTGGCCAAGTGTTGTGGAGAGAGCCTGGCCAAGGAGCCTGGAGCCCCCAGGCCCTGGCCTGAGGCGTCAGCGCTGCCCCAGCAGTGCCCATGGCCTGTCCCTGCTGCAGCCCCGGCACTGCAAACCCCCAGGACTGTGCCCGGCCCCGAGAGCACTCAGGCCCTGCAGCAACACGAGGGCCAGGAGGGCAGCGGGGCAGTGGCACGGGAGCAGCACTGGCAACACCAAGTGCTGCTGCTGCTGCTGGGCACAGCTGCTGTGCCAGCACTGATCTGCCCCAGCTCTGCAAACAGACACTGCTGCTGCAGCTCCAGAGAAGGGAACAAAAGTGGCATCTCTAGAGGAAACTTTGCTGGGAGATTTTTTATTTTGTATACAGCCACCAATAATGCAGCCCACCATTAACACAATTTTTGGCCATAGCAAAGTTGGAGATGAACAAAATGAGGAAGGGCAGAAACAATATTTTGTGGCCAATATAAAGGTAAAACCCAGGAAAAAATATCCACAATCAAACCAACAGAACAATTAAAGATAATTGGTATTACGAGTTATTTGCAGAAATTGGCCCGGAGGTTAGTGTTTTTTAAAATATCCAGTCATCAGTGTCCACACTGCAGCCTTGAGCTCCTGGTTCCTCAGGCTGTAGATGAGGGGATTCAGGGCTGGAGGCACCACTGAGTACAGAACTGACACTGCCAGATCCAGGGATGGGGAGGAGGTCGAGGGGGGCTTCAGGTGAGCAAATGTGCCAGGGAAGATGAAAAGGGAGACCACGGCCAGGTGAGGGAGGCAGGTGGAAAAGGCTTTGTGCCGTCCCTGCTCAGAGGGGATCCTCAGCACAGCCCTGAAGATCTGCACATAGGAGAAAACAATGAACACAAAACAACCAAATAACAAACATGCACTAACAGCAATGAGTCCAAGTTCCCTGAAATAGGATTTGGAGCAGGAGAGCTTGAGGATGGGTGGGATTTCACAGAAGAACTGGCCCAGGGCATTGCCCTGGCACAGGGGCAGTGTAAATGTATTGGCTGTGTGCAGCAGTGAATAGAGAAAGGCACTGGCCCAGGCAGCTGCTGCCATGTGGGCACAAGCTCTGCTGCCCAGGAGGGTCCCGTAGTGCAGGGGTTTGCAGATGGACACGTAGCGGTCGTAGCTCATGATGGTCAGGAGGGAAAACTCTGCTGTCATGAAGAACACAAAGAAAAAGAGCTGAGCAGCACATCCTTCAAAGGAGATGTGTCTGGTATTCCAGAGGGAATTGTGCATGGCTTTGGGGACAGTGGTGCAGATGGAGCCCAGGTCAGAGAGGGCCAGGTTGAGCAGGAAGAAGAACATGGGGGTGTGCAGGTGGTGGCCGCAGGCTACGGTGCTGATGATGAGGCCGTTGGCCAGGAGGGCAGCCAGGGAGATGGCCAGGAAGAGGCAAAAGTGCAGGAGCTGCAGCTGCCGCGTGTCTGCCAATGGCAGCAGGAGGAAGTGGCTGATGGAGCTGCTGTTGGACATTTCCTGTGTCTTGCCATGGGGACCTATTCATGGATAAAAAGACAGTGAAATATTAGAGGAGACATCTGTAGCCAAAATAAAAAAAAACTTTTCCAGACACCCTCCTTTGTAACACACACAGACACACCATTGTTTTTCACAGTTCTGTGTGTGTTTTCAGAGTTGTGAGGTTTTCTTTTTAAGCTCTCCCCATGTCTCTCCTGGTATTCTTGGATATCAGTAACCCTCATCATTTTTGCTGCTTTCTGGTAGAGCAGAGTGACTTCCCTGACGCAGAATGATCAGTGGAGACTGAGGGAAAATGATCTGTCACTTCATTCGCTGTTTCTCTGTACTTTCCTATTTCTCAAATGGAGGATGTTCACACTGCCCTGTTTTCCTTAAAGATCAGCAGATACTGCTGAGAGCAATGTATCCACCGCAGCCCAGCACCATTTTTGTATCCAAGGACTCACATTGCTCATTTCACCACCCTAACAGAATTTTCAGTTTCAGAACACTTCTGCCTTTCCCCGTGGGTTTTCAGATAACACAAAGATGCTCTAGGACGGGTTTGCATCCTGGATTGATGCTCCCAGCTTGGACTGAAATCTCAGAGACACTTCCAAGTGTCCCAGTGATGGCATTGGAGTAAGGCAGATCCAGCTCCTTCCCTGGCTGCACTGACAGCACTGCCCACAGCCGGGCACTGGGGACAGCGACACCCTGAGCCAGCTGTGCCCCCTCCCAGAGCCCCCAGTGCCGGGCAGCTGCTCCCAGCCCTGTGCTCTGCAGAGGGAACTGGGCCCGGGGCTGCAGAGCTGCCCCACGGCTCTGCTGCAGCTCTGCCTGAACAGGAGGGGCTCCACACCTTGGACCCCCGGCCCTGAGGGCAGAGGCTTGGCTGGGGGACAGGAGGGAGGGGGCTTGTTCAGAGGGAGGAGCTGCACTGCAGGGGTTCCTATGGAGATCTCTGAACTCTCCCTGCCACAACATTTCTGGGTTTATTTTCTCTCATTTTCTGATCTTGCCTCTGCTTCCTGGAGATTTTCTTCTTGGAGGTGTTTCCCTGTGCCTGATCTCTCCCTGCCAGCACTCACAGCCCCCAAATCTCTGTGCACTCTCCTTGGCCCAACAGAACCCTGCTTGTTTGCAGGGCACTGGCTGGGGCAGGTTCTGTTTGCTGATGGGAGAAAGGACAGGTCAGACTGAGCCTGATGGGTCCAGCAGAGGGGATGCTGGTGCTGTCCATGGGCAGAGGAGTGGCTGGAAGCACATTAGGAATCTCGTGTGAACTTATTGATCACTAAAAATAATACTTCAGATGTCTCAGGCACCTATCAAAATTCATAATACCTTTTATATTTATCCCTCTCTCCCTGCCATTCTCCAATAGTAGGAAACTGAACAAAAAGTCTTAGGAAATTTCCGCATTTTTATCAAAATACTTGGAAATATTCCATGATTTATCAGAAGCCCTCAACATGTTAGAGCTTCATGAGAATTTCACCTCCCCTACACCAGACATACCCAGAGAGTTGTACTCACACAGTCTGCAGGCATTGGGATATTGCAGCTTTAGGAGATCACTGCAGGAGCTGCAGCTGCATTGTCCTGCAGCCAGAGGCTTCCTGTGTCAAGGGCTGGGAGTGATTCTGCCCCAATCACTTGTGAGCATCTTCTAGGCCCTGACTGATTGAAGCTCTCTGTGCCTCTGTGCTGTGCCTGGGGTGGCTGCAGGCAGTGCCCCAGCCCTGCTGGGCTGGGAGAGGAGCTGCTCTTCAGCAGAAATATCTTTTTGAAGCTCTTCTTGGTTGCCAGGAGCTGCCTCTGTGCCAGGAGCCCAGCCCAGCTCATCAGCACAGACACAGCACAAGGACTTTAATGACCCTCTCAGGGCTGTGTGCTTGTTTGCATCAGACTCAGTCCCTCAGAGAGTGTTCAAAAAACTTCTCAAGAACTCCAAGTTAGATTCAAACTCCAAAGTTTCTTGAAGTTTTAATGGGTCCCACTGAGGGACCCAACTGAGAAAGTGTCCCCAGGTTGCAGTCACAGCAGAACACTGGAGGCAGTGATGACAGAAGGGGACAAACAAGGGAAAGGTGTCTCTGGTGCTGAGCAAACCTGGATGTGTTTCAGGAATGCAAAGGGCCAAGGGCTGAGCCCCAGCCCCTGGCAAGGCACATCCTGTCCCTCCCTCATTGCTCAGGGCTCTTCCCGGGCCACTGGGCTCTGGCCATGTGCAATGCCAAGGGCAGCACCATGGGGCGGCCCCTGCCAGGCTGCTGAGCAGGGACAAGGAGGCAATGAGGCCCCAGCACAGCAAGGCTCACTTGTCCCCTGCTGGCCTCAGGCCCAGGGCCAGCCTGCATGGCCCAAGTGCTGCAGGAGTTGGCTGTGTCAGGGCCTTTCAGCTGCTGCCCATCCCTGTGCCCTCTGCAGCCCAGGCTGTCCTACGGTGTCCATGCCCTGCACCAAATTAGTGTTAGGGAGTCTTATTCTGATATTTTGGAGATTTAGTGACAGTGGGTCCTCACAGAACCAAAGTGTCAACTGCGACAATATGGAACCTGAAGGTACAAAGAGACTTTTGGTACTGTGGGAGCTCATGGAACTAAAATCCATTTTGACGGAGTGTGGCCACATGGAACCTATGGTCCCTTGTGACACTGTACATCCAGGGAGACCATTGTGGCATTGAGAAACCTCCTGGAACCAGAAGTCCATTGTGACAGAGAAAGGCCTCATGGAACCAAGGGGCCATTGTGACACTGTGGGGCCACATGGAACCAATTGTCCGTTGTTATGAATCATGGTTTTAAAAAGTTAAGATTTTTGCTAAGAGTAGAAGTAGTTTCCATGACCAAGATGTAAGCTAGGTAGGTAAATGGTAGGTTAATAATTACTAGATGCTTAGGCTAGAGCTAATTGGTATAATTATCTGCTATTATAAATTTACGTACAGAAGAATGTAAAATAAGTAAACTGTTAACCATGAAGCACGGGGCCTTGGATCGTGCCAGAGGGTCACTGAGACCCAATGAAGACTCTCCTGACTTCATCCTTCGAGACCACTGACCCATTTCGAGACCACCGAGCCAATTCAAGAGAAGAACTGCGCACGTGTGAAGGACTGATGGGCTCATTTTAATATGGGATGGGGATGGGAGGTGCTGGGGTTATGCAGATGTATTGTATGTAAGATCTTGGGGAATCAATAGATGGCAAAGAACCTTGTTCGGGGTGGTCACACCTTTCAGAGGTGACTCCCGTGCCACCCGCCAGTGAATAAACATACCACTTTGTAACTTTAATTAGTTAGAGGGTCTTTGTCCGTTTTTTTTTAATGATTCATTTGGCGAGCCAGCCAGGAGGAGGCTCTGCTCGGCTGTGAGACCAGCCTGGGTAGTGGACCCCTCAGGGCGCCCCAGGGATATTCCTGGAAGAGAGGGCTCCGCTGCCCTAACTGTTCATCCAGCAGCAGACAAGGACTCCTGACTCCAAAACTCCGGACAAAAGGGTATGTTTAAAAATTGAAACAATTTAAGTTGTGACCTGTAAGGTGCACGCGTGGTCAGGTAAGGCCGTTGGTAAGTCGTGGGAGACTTCCCACACACAACTTGTGCCTCTGTGTGCTTGCAAGACTTGTTTGGTATTTGGTTGTACTTGGTTGCCAGAAGAGAATCTTGTTATGCCGAGCCAAAAGGGGCCGGTCTGTAGTTGCTGGCAGTAGATTTTGCCATTTGTTATGCCATAGAGGGCTTTGTTTGCTAGCATTGTAGGGCTAGCACTTGTAAAGGCAAAATCCTGGTGTATGGTTGTTGAACTGTGTGAGTGTGTCCTGATTGTGGGAGTGATTGGGAAAGAGAGCTTGTTGAGACGTGCTTTTAGCACGAAGTAAGTGGGAGTTTTGGACCCCCGTTTCCGTTCTCTGGTGACTGAAACGGCTGGGGAAAAACAAAGTGAGTGGGGTGCATGAAATCCTTAAAAACCCCCTCCCTGCTGTGACTGTGGTGTGTGTTGGTTCTGTATTTTTAAAGGTAACACCGCCCTTTTGACTGATAAGGGCAGTATAAGTTGATTAAGAAAATACAGTAGTTTTTGAGAGCTGAAGCGTGACTGTTTTTGAGGTAGACTGACTACAGGACCGGTTTTTTAAGGAGCAGCGATGGGAACTAACCAGAGTAAAGAGATCCCTAAAACTTGTCCTTTGGGGTGCGTTTCGGCACATTGGAAGGAGCTAGTGCGGTGTGGTGACTCAGAGAACCAAAAGACCCTTGTAAAGTTTTGTACACAATGGTGGCCACTTTATAAACTTGAGGGGGGGGGGGGGCAGGTGGCCCCCACCTGGATCTTTACAGTATGAGATTTTGTTACAGCTTATGTTATTTTTGAGACGGGAACAGAAGTGGGAGGAGGTGACTTATGCAGACATGTTTTTCTCTATCCGGAATCACCCTGAGTGGCAGAGAGACTGTGGACTCAAAGCCCCCTCTGACCCCTTAGTAGTGGCCTTAGAAAAAGAAAATGAGGCTAAATTAAAACGATGTTGTAGTGCATGCTCCATAAACCAACGTTGCACACACCCTGATAAAGTGTATCCAGCTGACCTTTTGGAGCAAGAATTGGGGGATTTGTTTGAACCACCCCCTAGAAGGCAAAGGGGGGTGAGGGGGGAAGCAAATTTGGGATGGCTATTAAACCCAACTCCCACTTTATCTACTACTTCTGAAGAGATGCCCACTCCAGTGTCCCCCACCCCAATCAAAGCAATTTCTACTCCAGCTCCGGTTCCCGTTCCACCTTCTGAGATTTCTATCCAGACTCCAGCCTATGTCCCGTCCCCCACCCCAGTAACTCCAGCTATCACAGCCCCAGTTCCAGTTTTAACCAAAGCAATTTCTATTTCAACTCCAGCCCCAGTTTTAACCTCAGCTGAATCAACTCCAATTTCTATTTCCAGTTCAACTTCATCTTCTATCCTATCCCCTACTCCGACTACTCCACTTACTCCTAAATCTCTCCCATGCTTAGCAGTGACAGTGAGGAGGAAAAGCCCTCTCCAAAGTGTCTAATAGCATCCCGGAATCGGAAACAAGTCAAAGAAATTGTACAAGCACCTTTGAGAGAGGCAGTGAGTCCTGAAGGGAAAACAATGCTAGTTAAAATTCCTTTTTCTACAATAGATTTAGAGGCCTGGGAAAAGCTTGCTAAGCATTATCGGAGTGATCCGATAAGTGTTGCAAGGAGATTAAAATTTATGGTTAAACAGCATTGACCTGACTGGTCAGATCTCCAGCTGCTGCTAGATGCCTTAACAGAAACAGAGAAATAATTAGTTTTGAAGGTAGCTGGAAGCTTAGCAGAAGACGCTTGTAAAATAACACAATGCAGAACTAGTGATGTTTTTCCTCTTCAGGACCCACAATGGGATCCTAATGATGATGATGATATGGAAAAATTAGAGGATTATCAAGATTTTATAGTAAAGGGGTTGGAAAGAGCAATTCCTAGAACAATAAACTGGTCTGCCCTGTATACAATTAAGCAAGGTCCCTCTGAAACACCTTCTGAATTTTTGGAACGTTTACGAGATGCGATGCGCCACTATACAACTTTAGATCCTGAGTCTGAGGAAGGAATACAACAGCTAGTGGGTTTATTTCTGGGACAATCTACAGGGGACATCAGACTCAAACTTCAGAACATACGGGGTCCAACAGCACGGGATTTAGAGACTTTGCTAGAAGAGGCATGGAGAGTTTTTAGTAATCGGGAAGAAGGATATAAGGAAGGAATGAAACAATTAGCAACAACGGTGAGGGAGGAAAGAGAAAAATATAGACAAGGGCTACCAAGGCAAGAACTACCCCGGTTAGGGAAAGATCAATGTGCATACTGTAGGAAAACTGGACACTGGAAAAGCCAGTGCCCAGAACAAAGAAAAGGTGATCATCAAAGAATAGGAGATCGAAGAGAGGAGACGATGGTGACTTATGTCAAAGAAGTCTGAGACAAAACAGAGAGTCTTACCCTAGGAGACCCTCTGGTTATAATGAAACTAGGGAACAAAGAACAAGAAATGAAGTTTTTAATAGACACAGGGGCAACATATTCGGTGTTAAATAAAGCCTTGATACCAATAACAGATGATTATGTCATGGTAAAGGGGGCAACTGGCCAATCTGAGAGGGCTTATTTTTGTAGACCCTTGAAATATAAACTTGGGAAACAATGGACAATTCATAGATTTTTATATGTGCGCAATGCTCCATTAGCACTTTTGGGTAGGGATCTATTGGAACTATTAGAAGCAAAAATAATATTCAAAAATGGGCAAATTAGTTTGGAGGTAAAAGATCAGCAATATGTGGAACTACTAAGCTTAGTGCTCATAACCAAAGATATTGTGGCTGAAAACAAAGAAGATATTATTAAGAAAATAATAGATCAGGTGTCCCCTGGGGTGTGAGCCTCCAATATACCAGGGAGAGCAAAGAATGCTCTACCAGTACAAATCCGGCTTAAAGAAGGAAAACAAGTTAGGATTAGACAATATCCCTTAAAGAAGGAAGATAGAGAAGGGATTAGTCCAGTAATTGAGAACTTTTTGCAAATGGGACTATTAAAAGAATGTCAATCTGATTTTAATACTCCTATTTTGTCCGTAAAAAAGCCTGATGGATCATACAGGTTCGTACAAGACTTAAGAGCTGTTAATAACATAACTGAAGATTTATACCCAGTGTTTCCCAACCCCTACACCTTGTTAACTCGTTTAACATCTGAACTAACCTGGTTTACTGTTTTAGATTTGAAGGATGCTTTCTTTTGCCTTCCTCTCCATGAAACCAGCCAGAAAATTTTTGCATTTGAATGGGAAAATCCCAAAACTGGACATAAAACTCAGCTCACATGGTGTATACAACCCCAGGGGTTCAAGAACTCCCCTACCATATTTGGAGAACAGCTGGCAAAAGATCTAGAATCCTGGGAAGCTCCATCAGGAGAAGGACAGCTGTTACAGTATGTGGACGACGTCCTGATAGCTACTAAGACTCAAGAAGCATGTATGGAGTGGATGGTAAGCCTCCTAAATTTCTTGGTATCGAGTATCCCAGAAGAAAGCCCAGATGGTGAGAAGAACAGTTGTCTATTTGGGCTGTGAGATTAGTGCTGGACAAAGAACCTTGGGACGGGATCGCAAGGAAACAATACGCCAGACCCCAAAACCCCAAACAGTGAAAGAACTGAGAACCTTCTTGGGCATGACAGGGTGGTGCAGACTGTGGATTTACAATTATGGGCTGTTAGTCAAACCCCTTTATGCCTTGGTTACAGAGGGAAACAGAGATCTCCAATGGACGAAAGAAGCAACACGAGCCTTTGACCAACTAAAAAGGCTCTCATGTCAGCTCCAGCCCTGGGACTTCCAGATGTGAGTAAACCATTCTTCCTGTTTTCTCACGAAAAGCAGGGGATTGCTCTGGGAATACCAGCACAAGACCTGGGCCCGTACTGGAGGGCAGTCTCCTACCTCTCCAAACAGCTGGACACGGCAGCCAAGGGGTGGCCAGGGTGCCTCAGAGCTGTTGCAGCAATAGCACTGAACATTCAAGAGGCACGCAAATTCACCCCAGGGCAGAAGATGACTGTGCTAGAATCCCACAAAGTGTCTGCAGTCCTGGAGGTGAAAGGAAGACATTGGCTTTCCCCACAAAGATTTCTAAAGTACCAGGCCATACTAACAGAACAAGATGATGTTGAAATTGTGGTAACTAACATTGTGAATCCAGCTTCTTTCCTCAGTGGGAGTATGGGAGAACCAGTGATCCATGACTGCCTGGAGACCACTGAAGCCACTTACTCCAGTCGCCCAGATCTGAAGGACACCCCTCTCGAGGACACTGAGACCTGGTTCACTGATGGGAGCAGCTACATCATCAGTGGAAAAAGACACGCTGGGTATGCAGTTACCACAATAGAGAGAGAGGTGATAGAGTCTGGACCATTGCCAACAAACACCTCTGCACAGAAGGCTGAAATAATCACTTTAACCCGGGCCTTAGAGCTAGCTAAAAGAAAAGAAATCAACATGTATAGAGACTCAAGGTATGCATTTGGAGTGGTTCATGCACATGGAGCTATTTGGAAAAAAAAAAAAAAAAGGACTGCTGAACTCAAAAGGAAAAAATATTAAACATACACAAAAAGTATACTAAAACTATTAAATGCAGTTCAGTTACCTGAAAAATTAGCTTTTATGCACATCAAGGCACACCAAAAAGTGAGCTCTGAATTGGAAAAAGGAAATGAGCTGGTGAACAGAAAGGCAAAAGAAACAGCTAAAGGTAAGGTAATTATTAAAACAATTGAGGCAGCTTTAATTCTAGATGGGCAAATTTCTATAGAAGGTAAGCCAAGATACAGTAAAAGGGACAAAAACTCATTAGAGAAGAAAACAGGTGTTATAACCAAGAGGGGTGGGCTATTAGAGACAGAAGAAAAAGAAGGCTTGTGATCCCCTCTCATATGTTATGGTTATTAGTGAGAAAGGAACATGAGAAAACACATTGTGGAATTGATGCTCTGTACAATTATTCGAAAAATCAAATTATGGCCAGAAACTTGCAAGGTGCAGTAATTCAGGTGACTCGCCAATGTAGCCTTGCCTCCAAACTAATCCCAAAAATATTCCTAAACCAAAGCTTGGGCAAACTGGAAAAGGCTATGGGCCCAGGCAGCAGTAGCAAATTGATTTTTCAGAACTACCCAGGAGAGGGGGGTACCAATACCTATTGGTATTAACAGATAACTTTTCAGGGTGGCCAGAAACTTTCCCTACCAAAACTGTCAAAGCATGAAAAGCAACCAAAGCATTGTTATTAGTAAAAGAATTTACTAACTTTGAAGAAGGAGTGGGGAATGAATCATGGTTTTAAAGAGTTAGAATTTTTGCTAAGAGTAGAAGTAGTTTCCATGACCAAGATGTAAGTTAGGTCGGTAAATGGTAGGTTAATAATTACTAGATGCTTAGGCTAGAGCTAATTGGTATAATCATCTGCTATTATAAATTTACGTACAGAAGAATGTAAAATAAGTAAACTGTTAACCATGAAGCACGGGGCCTTGGATCGTGCCAGAGGGTCACTGAGACCTGATGAAGACTCTCCTGACTTCATCCTTCGAGACCACTGACCCATTTCGAGACCACCGAGCCAATTCAAGAGAAGAACTGCGCACGTGTGAAGGACTGATGGGCTCATTTTAATATGGGATGGGGATGGGAGGTGCTGGGGTTGTGCAGATGTATTGTATGTAAGATCTTGGGGAATCAATAGATGGCAAAGAACCTTGTTCGGGGCAGTCACACCTTTTGGAGGTGACTCCCGTGCTGCCCGCCGGTGAATAAACACACCACTTTGTAACTTTAATTAGTTAGAGGGTCTTTGTCTGTGATTATACCGGTTTTCTTAATGATTCAATACTTACTGCACAGGATAAACAAAAGAAGCCCAGGTAGATACAAACACCGTGCACAATAAAGTTCCCTATATTACAGCTAGTGAAGGAATAGCAGAGATCAGGAGTCAATGTAACTTAGCACCAAACTGATGAGGGAGTACACATGGAGCCCTTTCACTCAGCTTCCACAAAAGGAACCACAAAGATGCATCCAGACATGGGGGAGAAACCCTGCCTGTTTGCAGGGACTATGCAGAAGATTTCTGCTTGGTGAAAATTTTGTGTAGCTTTTCTAGTTTGTAAAGTGAAGTGTGTATCACTCAGAAATTCAAGGCTCATCTCCCTTCAGGCTGCTCTCAAGGCCAGATGTTCATGGTCAGCTGGGAATTCCACCTCCCTGGCACCAGAGAGAACTCAGGACAGGACAGATGTGGGGCCTGGGTTATCTCAGCAATTCCTGAGAGGGGGAAGATGCCCTGAGTGATGGCCCCAGCTGATGGACAGAAGAGATGAGCTCTGCTGGGCCATAGGGGAAGTCCTGCTGCAGGAACCTCATGGAACCAAGGGTCTGTTGTGACATTGTGATGGCTCCTGGAACCAAGGAGACCATGGTGACACCAATGAACCTCATGGAACCAAGGGTCTGTTGTGACATTGTGATGGCTCCTGGAACCAAGGAGACCATGGTGACACCAATGAACCTCATGGAACCAAGGGTCTGTTGTGACGCTTTGGAACTACAGAGACCATTGTTGAGTACAGAACCTCATAGAACCAAAAGTCCATTGTGACAGATCAAGGCCTCATGGAACCCAAAAGAGCATTGTGACACTGTGGGGCCCCATGGACCCAAATCTCCATTGTGACAGTGCAGAACCTCATGGATCCAAGGGGCCTTTGTGACACTGCAAGGCTTCAGGGAACCAAGGAGTGAAAAGATCTCAAATAGTCCTTGCAGGGTTCTGCCTTGGATGAAGGGGAACCTCCTTGTTGGCACCCTGGGCATGACACACACTAATAGAAGATGTCTGTAATGGGGAAAGTTAGGAGTTTTAGATTGCTTCGAAAAAAAACCAAGAAAACCCTTGTTTGCTTGAGTGCAGGCAGTTCTCCAAGCAAAGCAGGTCCCAGGTGAGTGAGGACAGACAGGATGGGGTTGGGCAATGTGAAGCAAGGTTGTCCACACTGGCTCAGACCTCAAGGCACAGCTTCTGTGAGCAGGCCAGACCTCCTGAGGAGAGACCCTGCATCAACATCAATCACAGAATGCTTCAGTCACCGCTGCTCTAAAGAGAACAGTAATAAAATGCACCCTTGAAAATAATAATAAATATTTCTAAGAAGCTCTTGGAAATATTTCTCCATAATTGGATTTGAAAACCTTCTTAATGAACTACCCTAGACCAGAGGGAAATCAAGGCAGAGCCATGGTTTGTCAGGACTTGCTTGATCCCAATCAGCCCCGTGGTGCATTTGTTGCTGAGCCCTTGAACCTCAGGGCCTGAGAGGAGATTGCACAAACCTTTCCAGGAGTCCAAGGCAGAAGAAAAACCCAAAGTGTCTCAAAGCATCCGTGGGCCCCACTGAGGTCCATCCCCAACACAGGCTCCTCATGGACTCCTTGGAGGAGAGAACTGGAGGCCAGGATTGCCCAAAAACCTCTCAGAGACTCAGAGAGGAAAGGAAAATCCAAACTACCTTTAAAACCTTGAGTATCTCAAAGTATTAATGAGCCCCACTGAGTGTCAATACAAAGCTCTCAAGGGACTAATTAAAGTAGATAATTGGGGGCATCACTGCATAAACTACTGAAAGAATTCGTGTAAAAACGGAAACTCCAAGTACCATAAAAAACTGAGTACCTTCAGGTATTAATGAGCCCCACTGAGTATCATTACTGACAAAGCCTCTCAAGGGACTAATTAAAGCAGATAATTGGAAGCTGTCACTGCACAAACCTCTCAGAGACCCAGTGTCAAAAAGTAGAACTTAAATTAACCCTGAGTACCTTGAAGTGTTAATGAGCCCCACTGAGTGTTGTTACTGACAAAGGCTCTCAAGGGACTAATTAAAGCAGATAATTGGAGACCATGATTGCACAAAGCTCTCAGAGACTCAAAGGCAAAAGCAAAACCCAAACCTTGAGTATCTCAAAGTATTAATGAGCCCCACTGAGTGTTAATACAAAGCTCTCAAGGGACTAATTAAAGTAGATAATTGGGGGCATGATTCTATAAACTACTAAAAGAGTTGGTGTCAAAAGGGAAAGACTTGACATTTCTTTGTTTCCTCCTGTCATCTCTGCTTCGAATTTCCTGCTCTAACTGGAACCTGGGGACATTTTCTCAGTTGTGTCCCTCATTGGGACCCATTAAAACTTCAAGAAACTACAGCATTTTAATTTGAGTTCTTGAGAAGTTTTTTGAACACTCTCTCAGGGAATGATTCTGATGTAAACATTTAATGAACCAAGAGATTCATTAAAGTCCTTGTGCTGTGTCTGTGCTGATGAGCTGGGCCGGGCTCCTGGCACAGAGGAAGCTCCCAAGGTGAACCAAGAGAAGCTTCAAAAAGACATTTCTGCTGAGGAGCAGCTCCTCTGCCAGCCCAGCAGGGCTGAGGGCACTGCCTGCAGGCACTGAGGACACAGGAGCCAGGCACAGACAGGCTCAAGGCAATCAGGACTGGGAAGACATTGAGCTGAGACTGCACTTGGGGAAACATCTTCACAGCCCTGGACACGGTGAGTGAGGATGAGGATGTGCTGCAGAGGGGGCTGCCCTGGGCACCGTCAGAGGGACAGGGCAGGATGGCTCCTGCTGCCAGGGACGGCTGCAGGGGCTGAAGCTGGGGCTGCAGCCAGGGCTGCCCAGGGCTGTCCTGCAGAGCAGCTCCTGCAGCCCTCAAGGCTCTTGTGCCACCTGCCAGGGACAGCTCTCAGCCTGCCTGGCAGCTCCCCATGCACTGTGGGGAGAAGTTGGAGGTGCAAGGAGCCACCCCCATCAGGGCAGATTCCTCCTGCTGTGGAGATGGTGCTGCATGGCCAGGGCTGCTCTCAGCTTTCTCCTCAAGGCAAGGCAAAGGGGCTGTCAGGTGTGTCTGTGTCACTGACACTCCTGCACTGTCCCACTGGGCATCAGCACATCTGCCTCCCATCTCCCTCACAAAGTGCCTCCTCACCCTCCTGTGCCTACAGACAGCAGCAGCAGCACCTTGGCTTGCAGCATCTCAGTTTGTGTGAGCTGCCCTTAAGGCCCTGCTGGCAGGGAGATGGCCCTGGGCAGTGCCCTGTGCTGGGAGGGGTGTGCAGGGCAGAGCTGATCCCCCAGGGCTGGGCTGGGCTCTGGCAGCACTGACAGGGACAAGGCTTGGATAGAGAGAAACAGCTCCCAGTAGGCACAACTCCAGGCAGCAGAGAGCCTGACCAAACCTTGGTTTCCCTCTCTCTGTTTTCAAATTAGACCCTTCAAAAAGGCTAATTTATTTCTCTAAAATGTTTTAAGTGCCATCAGCCTGAGTTAGAGGGAGGTGTGACTAGTAGAGTTCAGCTCTGTGGGACTAGCAGGACTGACTGCACTGGGGCACAGGGAGCCCTGTCTTCCCTCTGGGCTCCTCAGTGTTCAGACTGACAGCACTGATGAAGATGAAGCACTAACTCAGCAGCACAAACTGAGCTCAAAAATGTAAATCCTAAGTGAAGTTTCTCCAAAGGATAAGAAATAGTTTTCAGTGAAATCTATATAATCACACATACGAATGATTCAAAGAGGTTGGTCCCAACTTGTCAATGTTTTGTTTCAACAGTCCTCAATGCCCAGAGTGAAGAAATGTCCAACAGCAGCTCCATCAGCCACTTCCTCCTGCTGCCATTGGCAGACACGCGGCAGCTGCAGCTCCTGCACTTCTGCCTCTTCCTGGCCATCTCCCTGGCTGCCCTCCTGGCCAACGGCCTCATCATCAGCGCCGTAGCCTGCGGCCACCACCTGCACACCCCCATGTTCTTCTTCCTGCTCAACCTGGCCCTCACTGACCTGGGCTCCATCTGCACCACTGTCCCCAAAGCCATGCACAATTCCCTCTGGGACACCAGACACATCTCCTATGCTGGATGTGCTGCTCAGGTATTTCTGATATTCTTCTTCCTTGGATCAGAGCTTTCCCTCCTGACCATCATGTGCTACGACCGCTACGTGTCCATCTGCAAACCCCTGCACTACGGGACCCTCCTGGGCAGCAGAGCTTGTGCCCACATGGCAGCAGCTGCCTGGGCCAGTGCCTTTCTCAATGCTCTGCTGCACACGGCCAATACATTTTCCCTGCCCCTGTGCCACGGCAATGCCCTAGGGGGATTCTTCTGTGAAATCCCACAGGTCCTCAAACTCTCCTGCTCACACTCAAATCTCAGGGAAATTGTGCTCATTGCTGTTAGTGCCTGTTTAGCTTCTGGATGTTTTGTGTTCATTGTTTTCTCCTATGTGCAGATCTTCAGGGCTGTGCTGAGGATCCCCTCTGAGCAGAGAAGGCACAAAGCCTTTTCCACCTGCCTCCCTCACCTGGCTGTGGTCTCCCTGTTTGTCAGCACTGGCATGTTTGCTAACCTGAAGCCCCCCTCCATCTCCTCCCCATCCCTGGATCTGGTAATGTCAGTTCTGTACTCAGTGGTGCCTCCAGCCCTGAATCCCCTCATCTACAGTCTCAGGAACCAGGAGCTCAAGGCTGCAATGTGGAGAATGATGACTGGAGGGTTTCAGGGACATGAAACTTCCAGAAAAATAATGAAAATAACATAAATAATAGCCATTTTTGATAGTTCTTGTTTTGTTAGTTGTGGGATTCTTCTTCCTTTGTTTTAGTTTTTCTATATTGTTCAAAAAGATAAGCCTATGCTCGTGTTATTTCTCCTTTTCTTTCTCTCACCCTTCCCATTGGCCACAGATTCTGTCAATGAGGAGCTCCACTCTTGGAGGCTATATATGAACTAAAGGATCTCCCAGCAAAGTTTTCTCCAGAGATGCCCCTTCTGTTCCCTTCTCTGGAGCTGCAGCAGCAATGTCTGTGTGCAGAGCTGGGGCAGATCAGTGCTGGCACAGCAGCTGTGCCCAGCAGCAGCAGCAGCACTTGGTGTTGCCAGTGCTGCTCCCGTGCCACTGCCCCGCTGCCCTCCTGGCCCTCGTGTTGCTGCAGGGCCTGAGTGCTCTCGGGGCCGGGCACAGCCCTGGGGGTGGCAGTGCCGGGGCTGCAGCAGGGACAGGCCATGGGCACTGCTGGGGCAGCGCTGACGCCTCAGGCCAGGGCCTGGGGGCTCCAGGCTCCTTGGCCAGGCTCTCTCCACAACACTTGGCCAGCCCAATGCTGAGCACAGAAAAGCCCCAGGAGCAGCCCCAGGCTGGCCGTGGGCAGGCTGGGGGCAAACAGCATGGCTGGTGCTCTGCAAGCTCCCTGCAAGGGGGACACCCTGGCAAGGAGCAGCAGAGCAGGGGCTGATCCATCCCCACTGCACTGGACACCCCAGGGCAGCGTCCCAGAGCGTCCTCATGCACCTGCCAACAACATCCCCCCTCTGCAGCCCTGGCCTCTCCCCCAGCTCACACAGGAGCCGCATCCTTGCAGGCACACACACGGCAGCACTGGCTCAGGAGCCCCTGTTTGCATTGCACACAGCAGGCTCAGCACCCCCATGGTGCTGCTGTGGGGACATGGAGCTGAGTGAGCACAAATGCCATCAGCCCCTGGGGCCAGCAAGGGCTGGGGGACGGCAGGGAAACCACTCAGCTTTGTCATGGCCTCTGAAGTCAGCCAGGAAGTTTGTTCCCATCAGCTGTGAGTTTCCTGTCCCACTGCAGACATTGCTGCCTGGCAGCCACCACCAAACTGCCTTGAGCATTTCCTTTGCTTCACCTTTGCTTTCTTTTTTCTTACCTTCTCAAGATTTCTTTCTTGGCCATCCCTGTCCCTCCCCTGCAAACAGCCATCCCTGTTTGTCCTTTTCCCCTCTGGCCTCACTCCCGATTTCAGTTCCTGAGTTGGCACCATGGGAACATCCCTTGGGGAGCAGGATCATCCTCCAAGTGCTTCAGGAATTGTCTGCAGGGTCCTGAAGTGCCTCGTGCTGCTCCCTTGCCAGAGGCACCACAAGCCAGGGGGGCACATCTGGGCTGCTGTGTCTGGGTGTGGGGCTCCCTGTTGTGGGCAATGAGGAGAGGCTGGAGAGGCTCTGCAGGACTGACAGGATGGGCTTTGGGACTGTGTGGAGAAGCTGAGGGCCCTGGGCTGCTGGACCTTGTGAAGAGGAGGCCCAGGGCTCATCCTGCAACTGCTCCATGGGTGGTTTCAGAGAATCACAGAATCAGCAAAGCTGGAAAAAACCTTGGAGATCATCAAGTCTGACCCATGCACTGACCACCCTCACTAACCTCACCAATTGGCCATTCCCCAATGACCACAATCTCTGACTACAACCATTGACCACACTGCAATTAAAACCCAACTGACCCCATCCACTGACCACAAACCCTCACCACACCCCTGCTGACCACCTGCATCAACCACATTCACTTACCACACCCATTGACCACACCCACTGACCACAACCATTGACCACACCCACTGACCACACTCACAGACCACCTCCACTGACTACACCCCAGTGACCACCTGACAACATCTACTTACACCTTCCCACTGATACCTTCCCTGACATTACCTGACCACACCCACTCACCACAGCCAGTGTCCACACCCTCCTAACCACACCCACTGTGAAGACATCAATGCCCACACTCCACTGGCCATATCCAACTGACCACCCAAGTGACCACACCCACTGATCAAACCCACTGACCACTCGATATGGCCACACCACACTGACCACAACCACTGACCACACCCAATGCCCCACCCACTGACCACACCAAGTGACCACACAACTGACCATTGCTGATTATATCACAACTGATCATATCACAACTGACCACACCCACGGACCACAACCCACTGAATTCTCCCACTGACCACACCCACTGACCACTCCTGACCACAATCCACTGACCACTCAACTGAACAAAGTGACTGAGCACCGAACTGGCCGTACCCTGACTGATCACATGCCACTGACCACACCAACTTACCACCCCTTCACTGACCACACCCACTGCCCAGACACCAATGCCCACACTGCCACTGACCACAGCCACTGATCACCTCCCACTGACCACCCTGTCCTGGTTTGAAAGACAGCTGTCTACTAGGGAAAGCAGGGCCTTCCCTTGAAATGGAGAAAGTAAATCCCTTAGAATTAGTATCATTTTGAAATGAAGGGGCTGTCAGGCAAAGATATGGGGATAGGAATAACAGTTCTTTACTAATATATATATAACAAGGCAAAACAAAATAACAACTATAAAATTAACAACAAACAGAACAGGAATCCAGTAACAGTTCTCTGTTCTCTTGGCTGCGGGGACTTTCCCCCTCTGGTGCAGTTACCCTCCCAGTTGGCAGTGAGCTCTGGCAGGTTCCTGGTGGACAGGGGCAGATCCTGCACAGCTGCAGGGGCACTGGGGTGATGGTGGCCGTGTCCCAGATGGGAAGGGTGGAGGAGAGGCTGTGCTCACAAATCCTTGGAGCAGTGTCAGTCCCAGTGCCCCAACAGGATGCTTGGAGATAGCAAACTGAAGCAGGAGAGCGTCCTAGCAGGGGTGTGGGGTCCAACACCAGAAGAGGCAGCTCCTGGCGTTGGGATGGTGGGGTGAGGTTTCCCAGTGGCCTTCCTCCTCCAATAGCCAAAGCAAGCGAGTGCCAGCAACAGCCCCCCACCCTCCTTTACCCTCTTCTCATCTCGCACTGTTCCCCCACCTCCACCCCTGCCCTCCAAGAGAAACTCCTAAAGAAACCAGGGAGTCTCTCCCTCCCCCATCTCTAAGTCTCAAGGACCTAGCCATCAGTGATCCTTAGCATATCAGTGGGAAAAAATCCACAGGCAGAGAGGGAAGGAAAAAACCAACTCCCAACACCTCTTTACCCATGGATTCTTCTGTCCTGGGGGTCTCTGTGGTGGTCCCTGGTGGTCGTGGACCCCAATGTTCCAGTCGGCCCGGCTGAGTTGGCAGGACATTGAAGCTGGTGAACTTCTGTGGAAGGAGCAGAAACCCTAACAGAGCCTCCTTGCAAAGCTATCCCTTAGATAAGAAATTGCTTACTTAGAATGACTAATACTAGAAATATTTCCCCCCTTTGCAAACCTCACTTTATCTCCCTGTGATATAATTGGTCCATTTTCAATCCCCTTAGCAATTGGTCCCTTTTCTCTAAAATCCCTAAGTAGTTGGTCCGTTTTACAATCCCCTAAATAATTGGTCTGTTTTCAAGACACTCTGACCCTACAAAAGCCCCCGTTAGTACCTTGTCCATTGAATTGCTGCCTGGGACCCCTTCGTGGAAGAAATAAAGTGTCTGTGGAATCTCCCTGCAGCTTCCTCGGTCTCCTTCCTCTGCTGGCCAAAGGTACTTTGGAAGCAAGGCTCAAATCACAACATGGGCTGAAGGCCTGGACTCCAGGCATTGCTTGCATCCTCCTACCTCGTGGCTGAAATCTGCCTGAGACACCAGGAAAGGCTGTTCCTTGTGGGACATCTTATCCGGGCACGTTGTGGCAGCTCAGGGCCCAAACCCCAAAGCCCCGACAGCTACAAACTTCCAGTTCCCCTTCTTATACAACAGGCATTGTGCAGTTTCCAGAGGCCCAGGGTTCTGGAGAATAAGGATTGTGTCAGCTCACTTGTGTGGGCAATTTATCATCTGGTAACATGAGGTCACAGAGTGGGCTATGACGTCACAGAGTGAGCTATGTGAGGTCACTGAGCAGCTACGGCATAGAGCAGACAATGACATCACAGAGCAGGCTGTGACATCACTGGGCTGCTTTGTGACATCACAGCAGGGCTGTGTGAGGTCACTGGGTTGGTCACTCTGCCCCAGCCCCCCTCACAGTTGCCCCAGACAAGTCCAATGCTGTTCATGCCCAGCAGGGTCCCCTGTCCCCTGGGATCCCCCTGCTCCACCTGGAGCCACAGCCTCCCCCAAGGATGTTCCACAAATCAACCCCAGAGCCTGACACGGGGACAAGGGGCCAGGGCTGTGTGACCAGGACATCAAGGACGTGGATTATCCAGGTCACTGGGGCCTGGTTTGGGTTGCCCAGGGCAGGAAAGATGTCTGGCAGCTGGAGCAGGGTGAGGGAAGGGCCTCCAAGGTGGGGCTGGAGCCCTTTGGCTGAGAGGAGAGGCTGAGGGAGCTGGGCTTGTCCAGCCTGGAGCAGGGAAGGCTGAGGGGCTCCTCATGCCAGCCTGGCAGTGCCACCCAGGAGCTGATGGAGAACACAGAGCCAGGCTCTGCACTGGGGGCCTGGAGGGGACAAAAGTCAATGGGTGGAAGGGGAATGAGGGGAGATCAGACAGGAGATCTGGAACCTTTGTTCCCATGGGCTCAGACAGGTTCTGAGATGCTGCCCCATCCCTGGCTTTGGGAATTTCCAATCCACACCAAATCAAGGCTTGAACCACTTGGTCTGACCCAGTTTCTGACAGGTTTGACTGCAGACTTGCTGAGGTCCCTTCCAACCTCAGCTCCCTGATGATCCTGGGACGATGCTGCTCCTGATTTTGGAATGGGCTGGAGCAGATGTTTATGGGACAGGAGCCCTCTGGGGCTGTAGGGGACCTGCAGCTTGCGAGGTGCACGAGCACATCTCATTAGCTGGGGCATTTGAGTACTTTACGAAATGTCAAAGCTTTCCCGCCAGGGGAGAGCAGGAATTTCCTGGAATTGTACAATGGTGGGAGAAGAAATACTGATCTTTCCCTCTATTTGTGTCACCAATATTCTGTCTATTATTTCATGTCCTTCTTCATTCATGAGTTTCCACCTCTCCTGTTTAAATGGCCATGTCTAAGGACGTCTCTTAACTAGAGCAGCTGGATCTATGTCCTCCCCATTGCTCCCAGATTTCATCCTCTAGCTGCACTCTGGGCATTCCAAAGCCTCTCAATTGAGTGTCTTCACACTTTGAGCTTCAGAGAGTTCCCCAGTCTTTCATAACTTTAAATAACTCAATAGTCAATATCTTGTGTTTATGTCTTCTACAATTACCTTTGTCTTTATCCAAAAATGTTGATGTATGGATATCCCTTGTGGATTATGGGCATGTCAGATGCTGCTGAGTCATCTCACATTGCTGAGGGAGGACTTTTGATGTTTTTAAAATTTTATGATGTTTACAATTCTTTATGTTGGCCATGAAGAGAAGCCTTTCTGTGCCTCTGACTCTCACTAGCTCCTGATCCCCAAAGAACAAAAACTGCAGACTTTCTAAAGACCCTTCCAACCTCAGCTCCTGGATGATCTTGGGACGATGCTGTTCCCAATTTTGGAACGGGCTGGAGCAGATGTTTATGGGACAGGAGCCCTCTGGGGCTGTAGGGGACCTGCAGCTTGCAAGGTGCACGAGCACATCTCATTAGCTGGGGCATTTGAGTACTTTAAGAAATGTCAAAATTTCCCACCAGAAGAGAAGAGAAATTTCCTGGATGTGTACTGATGGCAGGACAAGAAATACTGATCTTCCCCTGTACCTGTGTTACCACTATACTGTCTATAATTTCATGTCCCTCTTCATTTGGGTGTTTCCACCTCTCCTGTTTAAATGGCCATGTCTAAGGACATCTCTTCCCTAGACCAGCTGGTCCTATGGCCTTGCCATTGCTCCCAGATTTCCTCCTCCCATTGTTCTCTGGTCATTCCACATTAGTCAACATCTTAATTGTGTCTACATCTATCACAGAATCACCCTTTCTAATGTCTGTGTCTAAAACTGTTCCTGTATGAAAATACCTTGTTCATGGTGGATACATCAGATACTGCTTTGACATTGCACAGAGCTGAGGAAAGAATTTTGAAGTTTATTGAATTTTATCATTGGTAATTTTTTTTTATTTTGGCCAAGAAGAGAAACCTTCTGTGCCTCTGAGTCTCACCAGTTGCTGACCCCCAAAGGACACAAACCTGATGAGTTGTGGTTCCCACTGCAGTGCTGGCACTTGCACCTCCCTCCATCCCCACAGCAGAGCTCCCTTGTCCCACAAAGTCCCTGGCAATGCAGGGATGAAGGAAACAGGACAGGCTGTGGGGATCAGGGGCAGGGCACAGCCAGGGATTTGGGGTGGTTGTGAGCCCAGGGCAGGAGCCAGCCCTTGGCCTTGCTGAACCTCATCCAATTGTCCTGGGCCCATGGCTCCAGCCTGTCCAGATCCCTCTGCAGAGCTTCCTGCCCTGCAGCACAGCCACACTCCCACCCAGCTTGGCCTCACCTGGACACTGACTCAGGGTGCCCTCCATGGCCTCGTCCACATCAGCAAGAAAGAGATTTCACTGCCCTGGCCCCAATCCTGAGCCCTGGGGACACCCCTGCATGTGACTCCATTCCCCAGAACTCCTTGGGCTGGATTTCTGTTTTTTAATGGAGCTGTGCCTGCCGTTGGTTTGTTTGCTGACAAGAAATGAACATCCCTCTGTGTCTCAGGCAGCTCCTTCTCCAAGGAAAGCAGGTGGGAGTTGGTGCCAAGGAGCTGAAAGCTGCAGGCACAGCCTGGAGGGGAGGGAGCTCAGATTTGCACAAGGCTGCTCTGAGTGCCAGGGCTTGGATGGGGGAAATGGTGGGGTGGGGGTAGGGACAGAGTGTGATTGATTGTCAGCCATAAAGGGTCTTGATTTTCATCTCTGGTCAGACTACATTAGGAGGGGCTGGGGATCAATATCAACTGGAGATTGCTGATATCAGTGTATAAAACAGAAAATAAAAGTAAGAAATAATGATATTCTCTCTTTTTGTCTTTAATTGAAATATGTTTTGAATGGAGTGAAAGCTTAGACAAGTCCTGCCTTATGCTCAGGTTTCTGGCAGTAATTCTGTTTCAGGCGACCTGCACACCAAATTGCTTTTGCTCACAAGAGAATGGCTGATGAGGTCTATTATAAAATGAATTATTTACTGAATGGACTCAAGATTAACAGACAAGACACTTTAAATGGAGTACTTACTGCACAGGATAAACAAAAGAAGCCCAGGTAGATACAAACACCGTGCACAATAAAGTTCCCTATATTACAGCTAGTGAAGGAATAGCAGAGATCAGGAGTCAATGTAACTTAGCACCAAACTGATGAGGGAGTACACATGGAGCCCTTTCACTCAGCTCCCAGAAAAGGAACCACAAAGATGCATCCAGACTTGGGAGAGAAGCCCTACCTGTTTGCAGGGACTATGCAGAAGATTTCTGCTTGGTGAAAGTTCTGTGTAGCTTTTCTAGTTTGTAAAGTGAAGTGTGTGTCACTCAGAAATTCAAGGCTCATCTCCCTTCAGGCTGCTCTCAAGGCCAGATGTTCATGGTCAGCTGGGAATTCCACCTCCCTGGCACCAGAGAGAACTCAGGACAGGACAGATGTGGGACCTGGGTTATCTCAGCAATTCCTGAGAGGGGGAAGATGCCCTGAGTGATGGCCCCAGCTGATGGACAGAAGAGATGAGCTCTGCTGGGCCATAGGGGAAGTCCTGCTGCAGGAACCTCATGGAACCAAGGCTCTGTGGTGACACTTTGGAACTACAGAGACCATTGTTGAGTACAGAACCTCATGGAACCAAAAGTCCATTGTGACTGATCAAGGCCTCATGGAACCAAAAAGAGCATTGTGACACTGTGGGGACCCATGGGCCCAAATCTCCATTGTGACAGTGCAGAACCTCCTGGAACCAAGGGGCCTTTGTGACACTGCAAGGCCTCAGGGAACCAAAGAGTGCAAAGCTCTCAAACCTTCCTTGCAGGATTCTGCCTTGGATGAAGGGGAACATCCTGGGTGGCACCTTAAGCTTGGCACACACCTGAGGAGTGTGACTGTTTTCAATGGGGAAAGCTTGGAGTTTTAGATTGCTTCAAAAATATAAAAAGAAAAAACTGTTTACCTGATTGCAGCCAGTTCTCCAAGCAAAGCAGGTCCCAGGTGAGTGAGGACAGACAGGATGGGGTTGGGCAATGTGGAGCAAGGTTGTCCACACTGGGTCAGACCTCAAGGCACAGCTTCTGTGAGCAGGCCAGACCTCCTGAGGAGAGACCCTGCATCAATATCAACCACAAAATTCTTCCATAAAGAGAATTGAAATAAAACACAGTCTTTAAAATACCAATGTATATTTCTAAGAATCTCTTTGAATTATTTCTCTATAATTGCAGTAGAATTAACTTCACCAGACCAGAGGGAAATCAAGGCAGAGCCATGGTTTGTCAGGACTTGCTCGATCCCAATCAGCCCCGTGGTGCATTTGGTGCTGTCCTAGGGTGATGTTATGGTGTTTCTATCTCCAATCGTGTGTCCTGATTATGTTTGGTATTATGTCCTGTGCTTCCAGGACTGACTCTGAGAGTGAAGCTTTGTTTTGTCTTGTTATCAGCAGGCTCACCTCCCCCATGGTCTATGTTTAGGAGAGGTTTTAGCTCGGCTTGCTTGCTTGCTTGCTTGCTTGCCTGCTTGCTTGCCTGCTTGCTCGCTTCTGCCTCTTTTTCTTTCCTTCGCTTTGCCCTTGCTTTTTTTTCTTATTAGTTAGTTCAGCTAGGCAGTCCAACTTTTTCCCTGGACTGTTTTCTCTTCCACCCCGTCCCCTCCCTCTCCTGGATACCATCTGAACCTGTTCCGGACGGGGACCAGGGAAACACCAAGAAACACCGGGAGTCTACACTCTGTCACCTGCAGCAGTCATCCCCAGCGCCAGAGACTGATAACTGGGCGACCACTCGCCAGAGAGACTGAACTTGTCATCCCTTCAGAACGGTGAAAGAGTTTTTTTTTGTCAGCTGGTGTTGTCTTTTTTCCCTGTGCTGGGGAGTGTCTTGCTTGTTAAATAAACAGGTTTTTTCTCCCACTCTTCTCCGAGGAAATTCTTCCCGAACCCGGTGGGGTGGGGGGGGAGGAGTCGTGGGGTTTGCTGTCTGGGGGCTCCTTCTGGAGGTTTTCCCCCAAATTTGCCCAAAACCAGGACACTTCACTTCAGAGCTTAGTATTCTGGTTTATACAAGCCCCAATGCTTTTGTGATTAACACGGATCTTTTATCGATGGTCCCAGGATGGAGGCAGAGGGGATGGAGCCGGCTGGGGTGGAGAAGGATGCCCCGAGAGTGGAGGGGGATGGGGATGGAGGCGGGGGAGATGAGGGTGGATCCAGGGCAAGGCGGGCACGGCCCGGGAGCGGATCCTGGCGGCGGCTCCTCCTCCCGGGGCAGCGCGGGCGGATGATCCTGGGGAGCGGCCGCGGGGTGCGGGACGGGACCGGGAGAACGGGGGGATAGCGGGGAACGGGGGATAGCGGGGAACGGGGGGATAGCGGGGAACGGGGGGATAGCGGGGATTGGGGGGATAACGGGGATTGGGGGGATAGCGGGGAACGGGGGGGATAGCGGGGAACGGGGGGGATAGCGGGGAACGGGGGGATAGCGGGGATTGGGGGGATAGCGGGGATTGGGGGGATAGCGGGGACTGGGGGGATAGCGGGGAACGGGGGGGATAGCGGGGATTGGGGGGATAACGGGGAATGGGGGGGATAGCGGGGAACGGGGGGATAGCGGGGATTGGGGGGATTAGCGGGGATTTGGGGGATAGCGGGGATTGGGGGGATAGCGGGGAACGGGGGGGATCCTCTGTGTGGGTGCCGGTGCCGGGGCTGTGGAAGGAAGGGGAGGAGGAGGAGGAGGAGGCGCTGGCCGGCCCGGGATGAGCGCTGGCATGTATTATCTGAGGCGAGCTGATGTCTCTCACCGCTTTAGCTCTAGAATTACTCTGAGGCCCGGCCATCCCTCCCTCCCTCCCTCCCTCCGGCAGCGCAGCTTTTGCCCGCGGTGCCATCGAGTCCCCGGGCCGGGCTCTGAGCCCGGAGCTCTGCTCAGGCCGGCCCTAAAGCCGCAATGTTTTGTGCTTCCCGCAGGTGTGTGGTTAAAGCCGGGACATTCCAGGCCCGGTGTCTGATGCAGCGTTTTGGAGAGTGCCCAGAGCTGCAGGTGCCAGTGGCACAGGTGAGGTTTGGGGTGACCCAGGCGCTCCCAAGGCTTTGGATGTGCAGCCCTTGGGAAGGCTCCCTGGGCCTGTGCTGGGCTCCTGTCAGCTCCCCAGGCATGGGTTTGTGGGCAGGGAAAGGAAAGGAGCCAGGGCCTCGTGTTCATCTGGGTCCTTTTGTATCTAAAGTCCAGATTTGGCTTCTGGTGCTCTATTTTCTACTGCAATTTAAACATTCTGTTTTTAATAAAACTATTTTTGGTGTCGTTTTCGTGTCCCTGGAGACACAATGGCCATCGTGTGGGGAGGAGGGAGAGCTCAGGAAGGAGAAAGGATGGGGGAAAGGTGCTTGTAATTTTACTTCTCAATGTCCTCTGATTTTTTGGGCAATAACTTCAGGTCGTTCTCCTCCATGGAGTGTGTTTGGCCAGTGATCAGGGCGAGGTTTCTCCCCGTTCTTATCCCAGGGCAGGAGCCTTTCAGCGTGGGCTCTGTGCCACTGGGTGGCCTCGTGGTTTTCTGTCTCTTGTGATCGCTGTGTGCATCTCCAGGGAGGCAAACGAGGCCATGCTGAGCCTCGAGATGCAAAATGTTCCCATTTGCCAGGGAAATGTTCGTGTTGGCCAGGCTGGGGACATCTCAGCATGTCCAGGGCCAGTGAGGGATGGGGTCCAGCACTCCAGGTGACGCTGGGACCAGAACCACAAGGACCATTTGGAGCCACACTTGACCCTGGGGATGACCTTGACCTCAGCCTGACGCTGCTTCACCCCAGGACAGGAGAGCCACCATCAGCTTTTATTACCCACCCATAAAAGCTTCACCTTTGAACCTCCCCAAATCCCATCTGGGACCCCCCCAGGGGACCCCCCCAAACTCTGGGACCCCCCTCCAGCCCCCTCAGCCACGCTGTGGCCGCAGCTTCATCTCAGTGAAGGGGATGGAGACGTTGAAGCCTTTCCAGGGGAACCAGTGATGCCCTGTGGGGGAGCTGGGGGGTCAGAACCCTTGGAGAGTTCCAGAGACCCCCATAAATCCCCATAGAGACCCCACAGACGCCTCCCAGATTCCTATGGGCACTCATGGACCCCTAGGGATCCCCACAGACACCCCAGAGACCACAGAGATCCCCACAGGCCCTAAAGGACCACATAGGCCCTATAGATCCCACAGACCCTTTTTCCACAGGACCCTATGGAACCCTATGGACTCCCACAGACCCCTATGGACCCTCAGAGAGCCCCATGGACCCTCCCAAAGATTCCCTCATACACCCCCAGACCCCTCCATAGTCCTATAGCCCACCCTAGACCTCCTGTGGGGGGATATGTCAGGGACCCCCAAACTGAGCAGGAGCCACCAAAACCCACCCGAAACCCCAATACCCCCAGGGACCCCACAGACCCTGCCAACCAATGAACCCCAAACCCCCAGGGATCCCAAATCCCATCAGGACCCCACAGAATTCCCCAAATACCCCATGGACCCCAAAACGCACCAGGAAACACCCAGGAATCCCAAAACCACCAGGAACCCCAAAACCTACCAGACATTCTCAAAACCCACCAGGGACCCCAAAACCCACCAGGGACCCCACAGACCCCTGTCAGCCAGTGAACCCCAAAACCCCCAAGGATCCCAAATCCCAGCAGGACCTCACAAAACTCCCCAACACCCCAGGGATCCCCAAACCCACCAGGGACTCCCAAAACAACCCAGGGACCCCCAAACCCACCAGGAACCACCAAAACTCAGCAGAAACCCCAAAATACCCCAAGGACCCCGAAACTTATCAGGCACCCCCAAATCCACCAGAAACCCCAAAACCACCAGGGACCCCCAGGGACCCCAAAACCCACCAGCGACCCCACAGTCCTCTGCCATCCAGTGAACCCCCAAACCCCCCATGGATCCCAAATCCCATCCGGACTCCCAAAAATTCCACCCCAAACCCCCCCGGAACCCCCCCCGGCCCCGGCGGTGCCGCTGAACGCTCCCACGCGGAGCCGGTACCGCTCCTGGGCGCTGCCCACGGCCAAGTCGCGATAGATCGCCAAGGCCGAGTCGCGACCGGCCCGCAGCTCCACGCGCAGCTCCGTGGGGGTCGCGGCCGTCGGCTCGTGCAGCGCCTCGTTCCCTGCACCCCAAAAATCCTCCGGTACCCCCAGGACTCCTGCGGGGTCCCCTCGAGATCCCCCGTCCCCCCCCCAATGCTCTCCCTGAAATATTGGGGACCCCCAAACTGCTGGGGACCCCAAATGTGCCCCATGAACTCCTGGAGACCCCCCAAATCCTTCCCCGACCCCAAAACCAGATCTGAATATTTGGGGGGACCCCCTCTGGATCCTACGAGTACCCCCCTCGGACCCCTGGGGATCCCCCAAATTTTGGGGTCCCACCGAGTACCCCCTGCTGCCGCCCCAGGCTCTCCTCAAAGTTCCCCCAAACCCTGGCAGTGCCTCCCAGTCGCCCCAGATATTTTTATAGGTCCCCCCCCAAAATCCCCAGGGCCCCCCAAAATCCCCAGGGCCCCCCCGGCCGAGCCAGAATTCGCCGCTGACGTTGCCGAAGCCGCGGGCGTACGAGTCCCACCCCCTCCAAAACCCCAAAACCCCTCTGATCCCCCAAACCCCAATTTCCATCCCATAAACCCTAGAGAACCCTTCCAGTCCCTCCCAGTGCCCCCCAGTCCCCTCCCACTGCCTTTCCAGCACCCCTCAACCTCTCCAATGCCCTCCAACACCCCCTGCGGGACCCCCCCAATTACCCCAAACCCCCTCATTTCCCCCCCATAAACCCTGTAGAGCCCCCCACCCCCTCCCAGTATCCCAAAGTTCCCTCTCAGTGCCCCCCAGCACCCCTCAACCTCCCCAACACCCCCTGCAGGACCCCCAACTGCCCCCAAACCCCCTCAGGACGCCCCAGTTGCCCCCACACCTCCAAATTTCCGCCCCAAAAACGCCATAAATCCTCCTCTAAACGCCTGTAGGACCCCCCAGCATTGCTCCCAGTGCTCCCAGTGCTCCCAGTCGCACCAGGCAGCCGCCGCCGTCCGTGTCCATGTCACAGAAGACGCGGAGGGGCCGGGCCGGGTCCCCCCCGGGGAAGATGAGGGTGTCCCGGGAGGGTCCCGGCCCGTTCCGCTGCTCCTCGGCGCAGTCCCGGGGATGGGGGTGCAGGAGTGGGGCTGGGGGGAGCATTGGGGTCACCTCAGACACCCCAAAAAGTTTCTGGGAATTCAGGGGTGACCCCTCCCCAAAATGACACAGGCACCCCCCAATGCCTCCATTCGAAATTTGGGGGTCTGGGTGACACCCCCAGGATCTGACACCCCCCTCAGAGGATCCAGGGCTGGAGCTGTCCCCGCAAAAGACACAGCTCTCCCAAAAAAGCACACAGGGGTACAGCTGTCCCCCCTCAAAGGACACAGACCCCCCAAAAAAGGGCCCCAAATAACCCCCAAATGACTTCCAAAATCCCAAATAACCCCCAGAAACCCCAAATAACCCCCAAAACCTCAAAATAACCCCCAAATCACTCTCTAAACCCCAAATAACCCCCAAATAACCCCCAAATAATCCCCAATTAACCCCCCAAACCACCCCAAAAACCCAAATAACCCTAAATAACCCTAAATAACCCCCAAATACCCCCCAGTTCCCCAAATAGCCCTACCCCCATTTTTGGGGGTCCAGGTGCCCCTCCCTCCCCCATAGCTCCCCCCACTCACGAGTGTCAAAGGAGGCCTCCAGGGGGGCACTTTTGGGGTGTCCCCCTCGGCCCCACAGCCGCACCCCATAGCGCCCCGCGGGCTCCAGCCCCCAGAGCTGCTGCGATGTCGCCTCGGGGGGCAGCCACAGGGTCTGGGGGGGCACGGGGGGTTTTGGGGTACCCGAATGGGGACAACGGGGTCCCCAGGGGGGGTATTGGGGTCTCAAAGGCATTATTGGGGTCCCCCACAGCTGTATTGGGGTGCCATTACCCAAGCAGGGTAATGGGATACCCCGAGGTGTTATTGGGGTTCCCAGGGGGGTATTGGGGTCCCCCAGAGCTGTATTGGGGTTCCCAGAGGGTCACTGGTGTCCCCCAAGGAGATATTGGGGTGCCATTACCAAAGGAGGGTAATGGGATGCCCCGAGGTGTTACTGGGGTCCCAAGCAGATACTGGGGGACACCCGGGGGTTTTTAGGTTCCTTTTGGGGGGTCGTTACCTGCTGGGGCCCCCCGGGGGGGCCGTACTCCAGCTCGTAGCCATCGGGGGGCCCGGGGGGGTCCCAGTGCAGCCGGGCACTGCGGGGTCACAGCGAGCCCACCCACAGGGTCCCTGGGCCACCTGGGGAAGGACACACTGCTGACATCTACAGCAGCCCCAAATCCCCTTCTGATACCCCAAAAATCACTGTGGTCACCCCAAACCCCCCACCCCCACACCCCAAACCCTCCCATGGGCCCCCCAGCCCTGCCCTCACACCGTGCCCGATGGACATGGCCCAACTCCCCCAAATTTTCCCCCAAAGACCCCCCCAGTCACCCTCTGCCCCCAGTTTCCCCCAATGCCTGCCAGACCTGTTCCCTCCAGGACCTCCCAGTCCCCCGAGTTCTTCCCAGTTTCCCCCAGTCCTCTCCAGTCCCCAACTCCACCCCAATTCCCCCCTGACTCAGTTTCCCCTCATTCTCCAATTTCCTCCCCATTCCAGTTCACCTCGATCTCCACCAGTCCCTTCAGTCCCCAGTTCCCTCCAGTTCCTCACAGGCCCAGTTCCCCCAGTTTCCCAAACCCCCCAGTTGTCCCAAGTTGTCCCCAATTCCTCCAGTTCCCCCAGTTCTCCTGCCAGTTGCTCCCAGTGCTACATTGCCCCTAATCTCCAGTTCCCCCCAGTCCTCTGGCTACCCCCAGCTCCCAGTTTTGCCCAGTTCTCCTAAGTACCCTCAGCCCCAGTTGCTCCCAGTCCCCCTCTAATCCCACTGTTCTCCCTGGTCCCTGAGCTGTCCCAATCCCCCTAAAACTGTTCCCAGTCACCCCAATAACGAATCCCTCATATTCCTCCAGTTTCCCCAAGTCCCTCCCAGTTCACCCCCAGTACCCCCCAAATCCTCCCCAGTGCCCAGTTTCCCCCAGTCTTTGCCAGTCCTCAGCTCCACCCCAGTTTGCCCCAGTTTGCCCCAGTTCCACGCAGTTTCAGCCAGGCCCCACATGACCCCAGACCCCATTTCCAACCGGTCCCCCTTAGCTTATCCCAGTTCCTCCCAGTCCCCAGGTGATCAGAGTCCCTCCAGGAGTTACACTCCCCCAAATCTCCACTCCCCTCCAATCCCTGCTCTCACTTTCCCCTGAATCCCCAAGTCCTCAGTGCCCTCCGAGCTGCCCCTGGGCCCCACTCCCAGCCCTGTCCCCACTCCACCTCCATTCCCAGAGGGGTCCTGGGGGAATCCCCGCAGCCCCTCACCAGTGGTGGCCTCACTGGAGACGTGGTCGCTCCTTTTGCCTCCCCTCAGCCCATAGAGGTGGAAGCGGTACCGGCGGGACGGGGACAGCCCCGGCACCGTCACCGAGCGGGACTCGCCATCGATGGGCAGGGCCTGGGGCTGGCCCTGGGCATCCCGGTACTGCAGCACAAAGGAGTCAAAGGAGCCCTCAGGGATGTTCCACTGCAGCTGCACAGAGTTGGGGCTGCCACTGGAGACCTTCAGCTCTCCCAGCACTGCCTGTGCCAAGGGGGCCTCAGATGGAGGGGCCTCAGTTTGGGGATGTGCAGTTTGGAGAACGTCAGCTCTGGGGGCCTCAGTTGAGGTGTCCATTGAGGGTGAGGGCAGATCCTCGGGGTCGGCTGCAGCAACAACAGAGAGGGGACACTGACGGGTGTGGGCATTGGTATGTCCATCCATTTGTCCATCCATCATCCACCCAACTATCCATTATCCATCATGCACCATCTCCTCCCAGTCCCTTCTCACCATTCCCTCCTCACCCATCACTGAGCACCCAATGAGCCCAGCCCATCCAATCAACCACTGACTCTTCCATGGACTTACTGACCAGCATCTGCCATCATCCACCATCTTCATCATCATCATAATCAACATTATCCATCATCCTGATTTCTCCAATATCCACCATCATCCATCCATCCATCCATCCATCCATCCATCCATCCATCCATCATCCATCATCCAGCCATGCATTCATCCATCATTCATTCATCTGTCCATCCATCATCCATCCATCATCCATCCATCCATCATCCATCCATCCATCCATCCATCCATCCATCATCCATCCATCATCCATCCATCATCCATCCATCATCCATTCATCTATCCATCTATCCATCCATCCATCCATCATCCATCCATCATCCATCCATCATCCATTCATCTATCCATCCATCCATCCATCCATCCATCCATCCATCCATCATCCATCATCCCTCCATGCATTCATCCATCATTCATTCATCCATCCATCCATCCATTATCCATCCATCCATCCATCCATCCATCCATCCATCCATCCACACTTTCATCTCCTGGATCATTCATTCCAGTATCCATCATCCACAAGCCCTTAGTCCAACCACATGGCTTTCAATGTGGCTTTTCCTACAACTGATTCATCAGCTTCTCCCTTTATTGGATCACTGAACAATCAAGCGATTGGATCTGTCAAAACACCTGCCCCAACACTCATCATCGTCATCGTCATCATCATCATTCATCCATCCTCCATCCATTATTCTTCCATCCTTTACCCATCCTTTTTCCTTCAGCCAGTCCTTAAATTCATTCTCCAACCCCCTTAATTGCCCTCACCTCCCAAGCCTCACCCCAACACCCTTACCCTTACCCAGGACACAAACCAGCCACAGGTTCAACCACACGTGCTCCCATCTGACCACCTGTGTATTCATCACCAATCCATCCAAGGCACCCAGGAGCCCCTCATCCACTGATCCATCACCCCTCCATCCTCATCATCCAACACCCATTTGCCATCACTCCTACCCTGAGCTCCTTCCAATTCCTAAACTCTGGGATGTAGGATGGGGGGGAGCATAGCAGGCATGATGGACGAGATGGATGATGGGTGATGGATGATGGATGATGGATGATGGATGAGATGGATGATGGATGAGATGGATGATGGATGATGGATGATGGATGAGATGGATGATGAATGATGGATGATGGATGATGAATGATGGATGATGGATGATGGATGATGGATGATGGATGATGGATGATGGGTGATGGATGTTAGATGGATGATGGATGATGGATGATGGATGCTGATGATGGAGGATGACAGAGTCACTGTGTCATTAGAAGGGTCAATGATTGATGTGATGGTGCCAGTGTCAGGGTTTACTCAACCCAGGTGCTAATGGGATGGTGGAAAGGTGCTATTGGTGCAACCATGAAATGTGGGGAAGTATGGATGGAGCTGGAACGGAGAGAGGATAAAAGTGTGATGGAGACAGGATATGTGGATGGAGGGAAGGAAGGAAGGAAGGAAGGAAGGAAGGAAGGAAGGAAGGAAGGAAGGAAGGAAGGAAGGAAGGAAGGAAGGAAGGAAGGAAGGAAGGAAGGAAGGAAGGAAGGAAGGAAGGAAGGAAGGAAGGAAGGACAGTGGGGTGTCCAGAAGGAGATGGTTGCTTTGGGTGATGATTGAACACTTGAAAGGACAATTAATGGATGGACAGAGGAATGTTTGGGGAGAAAATATAAATGGATGGATGGATGGATGGATGGATGGATGGATGGATGGATGGATGGATCCCAGTGGTCCCCAAACAATGACTGTTCAGTCTTGGATCCTTCCACCAACCTATTGACCAACAGCCCACCATCATCTGTCATCCATCGACCCATTATCAACCATCATCTATCATCCATCATCCACTGACCCATCATCATCCATCATCCATCCATGGGTCTACATATCCCTCTACTCGCCATCCCTCTGGCCTCCACATTCTCACCCCCATCTCAAGCCCCAGAAGCATTTCTCAGACTCCCCAAGCTTGAAGGACCATCTGAGGGCTTGGATGCACCACAGGTGTGGATGGGTCCTGAGCCCCTCTCTCACCTGTGATGACATCAGTGGACACATGATCAATCCTTTTCCCACCTTGCAATCCATAGAGGTGGAAGCAGTACTGGTGGGATGGGGACAGCCCCGGCACCGTCACCGAGCGGGACTCGCCATCGATGGGCAGGGCCTGGGGCTGGCCCTGGGCATCCCGGTACTGCAGCACAAAGGAGTCAAAGGAGCCCTTGGGGACGCTCCACTGCAGCCCCAGAGAGCCTGGGGTGATGCTGGAGACCCTCAGCTCCTTCAGCACCGGCTGTGCCAGAGCGGCCTCAGATGGGGGGTGGGCTCTGTTTTGGGGTCTTCTGAGGGCCAGGGCAGCTCGTCTGGCATGGCTGCAGCTGTGATGGAGAGGGAATAGTGATGGGCCTGGGCAACTGCTTGTCCATCAACAAGTCCATCTATCATCCACCCAATCACCCATCCATCCGTCATCCATCACTTCCTTCCATCCATCCATCATCCATCCATCCATCCATCCATCCATCCATCCATCCATCCATCATCCGTCACATCCATCCATCCATCCATCAATCCATCCATCCATCATCCATCCATCCATCCATCCATCCATCCATCCATCCATCCTCCATCCACTGTCCATCCACTGCCATTCCATTGTCCATCCATCATCCATTGTTCATCCATCTTCCATCACCCATCATCATCATCCATCCATCTGTCTTGGGGTGACTGTATGATGCCTGTATCCCCAAATCGTCTGTTCTGTTGGTGTTGAATATTAAATTCTGCAACTTTAAGACTGGTTCCAGGAGTGAAGGGGGGGAAAGAAGAAGTGCAGAGTTTGTTATCAGAGACTGCACTGGCTCCCCCACATTCCTGCTCACAGACTGTGTTGTCTGCAGTGGACAGAGAGAGAGAGAGCTCTCCTTTGCTCTTGGTTAGTTTTCTGGCTAGCTGAGGCAGAGAAACTCCCTGGATTCTTTGTTTTGTTGGTTTTTTTTATTATTATTTTTATTTTTTTCCTGGAAGTGTTTGAACCGGCTCTGGACTGAAAACCCAGAAGAGCACTGGGAGCTCACACCTGTGGCCCACCAGGCCTGGCCTGGGCATTCCCCAGCACAGGAGGGACTGAGAACAGACTGAGTGAGCTGGGCAGCCACGGAAAGAACTCTTCTAAACCTGCCATCTCCTCGGAACAGCGAGAGGTTTTGCTTTTTGATATTGTTCATTGTTGTGCTGGGAGGTGTGTTGCCTGTTGAATAAGCAGTTTTCTTTTTTTCCACTTCTCTCCAATTTTTTTCGTTTTTCCTAGAGGGACCTCATTCAGAAGTTTCCTCCCAGATTTGTACTAAACCAGGACAGGGGGAAATGAAACAAAATTTTAGGCTTTTTCCCACCAAAAATTGTGACTTTTCAGCCCTGAAAACGGCACTTTTAACCCAAAACTTTTTGGACATCAGGTCTACACATTACAATGAATTGAGTTTTCTTGGAAGTCTTTAAAATGAATGGAGATTTTTAGGGACACCAGGTCTACCCTATTAAAGTGAAAAAGAGTTTTGGAACACCAAGTCTATCCATTAAAGTCAATGGGCATTTTGCAGAAATTTGGGGCTAAAATGGAGAAATTTGGGTAAATTTGAGGGAAATATTGGGCTGAATTCTGGGAATTTCTGCTTAAGGATTGCAGTGCTGACACTCTGGAAGTCTTGGATGAATTCCTGGAAACCAATCCGGAATCCCTGATCCAATACCTGTGACCTGGGGTGGAGCTGTTGCCTCCAGATAAGCCGAAAAATCTCAGTTTTCAGCCCAAAGTGTGGGAATTCTGAGTCTAAAAGTGGGATTTTTACCCCAAGAATTTTGAGACATCAGGTTTACACACTGAAATCAATGGGGATTTAAGGACACCAGGTCTACCCATTCAACCCAGCAGAGCCACCACCTTCCACTTTAGGCAAGGAGGGACTGGAAAATTTTGGGAATGCCGTGAAATTGTGGGAATTTTTCCTGTGAATCCCTCACCTTCCTTCAGCCTTTCAGGGGGCAGCATCCCAGCCTCGCCCTTCCCAGAGCTCCTGGCAGGCACCAGCAGACGGTGGTGCCAGATGGAGAAGTTGGAGATGGCACAGCTCAGCAGGGCTCTGGCAAAGGTCAGCTTGGCCTCGGGGTCCTGCCTGGCTGCCAGCTCCCACTGGTGTTCCCAAGCGTGGACTGGGAGGGCACCAGTATAAACCAGTAAGCACTGGGAGCCACCCCTGAGCCCCTGAGGCCTGTGGCAGCAGCTCCCAGTATAAACGAGTAAGAGTTGATGCAGCCAAACCTGCTCTCAGTGCGCTCTAGAGGCTCCCAGTGTGGTCTGGGGGCTCCCAGGTTTATACTGGGAGGGCACCAGTATAAACCAGTAATGCTTCATGCACCCAAACCCACTTCCAGTGCGGACTAGAGGCCCCCAGTGCAGTCTCAGGGTTCCCAGGTTTATACTGGGGGAGCACCAGTACAAACCAATAAGCACTTGGAGTCACCCCCGAGCCCCTGAGGTCAATGGTGGCAGTTCCCAGTATAAACCAGTAAGGGCAGCACAACCTGAAGTCACTCCCAGTAGGTCCCAAGCTCCATCCCAGTATAAACCACTAAAGCCAGCATCCCTAAATGTCACTCCCATTATAAACCAGTAAGGCCAGCACCCCCAGGAGTTGCTACCAGTGGTTACTAAGTGTCCCCAAGACCCCTCCCAGTATAACCCAGTAAAATCCAAAATACCCCAGTATAACTCAGTACAAACCAGTATAACCCAGTCAGCCCCAGCACCACATCGCAGTATTAACTAGTATAACCCAGTATAAACCAGTGACTCCCAGTATAAAACAGTTCAGCCCAGTAACCCCAGTAACTCCCAGCACCCCCAGCACCCCATCACAATATAAACCAGTATAACCCAGTATAAGTAACAGTTGGCCACCAAGTCCTCCTGGCCAGCAGGGGGCGCCATGGTGCAGCCCAGCACCCCGCCCTGGTGGTGCCACTCCCCATAGGATTTGGGATTCACCCCCAGGCACTGCTCCATGAACAAAAGCTCCAATGGCACCCTGAAACCTGTATAAACCAGTATAAACCAGTATGGACCAGTGTAAGTTATAAAAACCAGTAATAAACAGTAAAATCCAGTGTAAGGCCAACCGGTAGAGACCAGTAAAAATCAGTATGGACCAGTAAAAAGCAGTATGGACCACTGCAAAGCAGTATAAGTGGTAAAAACCAGTACAAAGCAGTGAAAACTAGCATAAACCAGTGAAAAATAAGGTAAACCAGTATAGGCCAGTGTAGCCCAACATAAACCAGTATGAACCAGTACAAACCAGCAAAACCATTAAAACCAGGAACAACCAGTAAAAACCAGTATGAATCAATAAAAATCAGTATAAGGCAAACCAGTATAGACCAGGATAGCCCCGCATAAAGCAGTAAAAACCAGTACAGACCAGTATGGACCTGAACAGACCAGTCAGGGCTCTCCCACTCCCTCCCAGTCCCTCTTTAACCCTTCCCAGTGCCCTCCCAGTATAAACAGTTATAAACCAGTATAAACCAGTAACCACAGACTCCCTTTTAACCCTTTTTTACCCCCTCTAGACCCCTCCCAGTGCCCTCCAGTCCCAACCAGTGCCCTTCCGGCCCCTCCCAGTCAAAACCAGTATAAACCAGTACAAACCAATATAAACCAGTACACACCAGTCCCCTCCCAGTGCTCCCAGTGCTCGTCTCTGCAGGCTCAAGCAGGTGCCCACGTCGGGATTGGCCGCCAGGACTGACCCTGTGAGGGACAGCACCTGGGAGGGCAGCACCCCCTGCTAGCCAGGTCAATCCCAGTATAAACCAGTATGAACCAGTATAGACTAGTATGAAGCAGTATAAATCAGTAAATCCCAGTTTCTTCCCAGTAACTTCCAGTTCCAATAAAAGATAACACCTGGGCATGAGGTGCCCCCTGCTGGTCAGGTAACTCCCAATTCAAACCAGTATAAACCAATATGAACCAGTATAGGCCCAGTAAATCCCAGTGCCCTCCCAACCCCTTCCCAATCCATCCCAGTATATCCCAATAACCCTCCCATGGACTTCTCAGTTCATCCCAGTAACTCCCACTGACCTCCCAGTATGGCCCAGTCACCCTCCCAGTTCAAACCAGTAACTCCCAGTTCAAACCAGTTCCCTCCCATTAACCCCTCAGTTCAAACCAGTGACTCTCCAGTATAAACTAGTAAAGCCCAGTGACCTCTCAGTGACCTCCCAGTATAAACCTGTATAAATCAGTGACCTCCCAGTCCCCCCAATCCCCTCCCAGTTTGTCCCAGTCCATCTCAATCCCTCCCAGTACACACTAGTCCCAAAACAGCTAAAAACCAGTATAAACCAGTACAAACCAGTATAAGCCACTACAAAAATCACCCTTCAACCCAGAGTTCTCCCTCTTCTTAAACCTTGAATCCCATCCCAGTTCCTCCCAATCCCCCCAGTCCCCGTCCAGTACAAACCAGTACCCCCAGTAAGGCGTCCGTGGCCTCCCAGTACTGCCTCAGTTTCTCCTCCCGCTGCCGGTGCAGGGCTGGTTCCATGAGTTTCCATTCCATCAGGATGATCTCCTGCATTCCATGAGGCCCTGCAGTGTCACTGGGGAGCCTTTGTTCCGTGTGTTCCCATTGTGACACAATGGTCTCCAGCGCTCTGTGAGGCTGAGCCCTGAAACTGTGGACACTTGGTTCCATGAGATTCCCTGTTGTCACTGCCAGGAGAATCCACAAACACCAGAGGTTTATGTCCAAAAAGGAGACAGAGCAGTCCTTCAACTTTATTTGAATAAAGGGAGAGAGTTCACCAGGGCACAATCCCCTGGGGTTTTGCCTCTCCAGGTTTCAGAGGGCGCAGCCTCCTTTTATCCTGAACTCCCGGCTGCACGTTGCCCTCTTCCTTTCCCCATTGGTCAAGGCACTAGGAAGGTAAAGCCTTCCTGAACATCCTGCCCCATATCCCCCCTTGAACCTGGCATTTGCCCCCAAAGTTCAGGAGTTCAGCCTTGTGCAGAGCCTTGTCTGTGTCAGGAGCCAAGCTGGCTGGGCCCGGTAACAAACCTGCTGCCCAAAGTCAGTAGAAATGTTACAACCCATTTCAAACCCCTTAACACCCATCCCTTCACCCACCACATGATTTGGAAAGACGTGAGCACACATCTTTCCTCTCACATTGATGGTTCCTGTGCTGGTGACAGTCTTTTAAACCCAGCCTTCAGCCTGAGCTCTCTGCTGTTGTAGTTCCATGCACAGAGGTTGTTGTCTCTCAGCCCTTCCATGGGCAGGCCGGTGTTCAGCCATCTCCAGGACAGCAGGGCCCCAGCCCACGTCACTGTGCCCTGGGGAGACAAAAACCATCACTCCAAATGTCCCCTTCTCCTTCTTCCCAGGCATTTGGGCCTGCCAGTGGGGTTTGCTGCTGGGTGCCAAGGAAAAAGGAGAACCCTGTGACACTGCGGGGCTCCATAGAACCAAACATCCATTGTGACACTACAGAACCTCACAGAACCAAGGAGACCATGGTGACACTGTGGGGCCCCATGGAACCAAGAATTCCATTTTGACACTGAAGAACCTCATGGAACCAAGGGTCCATCGTGACACTCTGGAACTACAGAGCCCATTGTTGAGAATATGGAAACCCAAGGAACCAAAAGTCCATGTGACAGAGCAAGACCTCATGGAACCCAAAAAGAGCATTGTGACACTGTGGGGTCCCATGGACCCAAATCTCCACTGCGACAGTACAGAACCTCATGGAACCAAGAGTGCATGGTGACCCAGCGAGCCCTTGTAGAACCAAGGAGTCCACAAGTGTTTACACAAAATAAAGAACTCTGTATTGCTGTGTTCTGCTGACATTTTTCCTTACATATCTCTGCTTTGGGGAAGGGAAACCTCCGTGGTGGGACCTTGGGCTGGCACACACTAATGGAAGGTGTCTGTTTGCAATGAGGAAATCCGGGAGTTTTAGATTGCTAAAAAAAACAAAAAAACAAAAAAAAACAAAAAACAAACAAACAAACAAAAAAAAAACCAAAAAAAAGCAGCCAAGAAAAACAAAAAAGGGAAAAAACTCATTTTTGCTTGAGTGCAGCCAGTTCTCCAAACTGGGACAAAGCAGGTCTCAGGTGAGTGAGGACAGACAGGAGCGGTTGGGCAATGTGGAGCAAGGTTGTCCACACTGGGTCAGACCTCAAGGCACAGCTTCTGTGAGCAGGCCAGACCTCCTGAGGAGAGACCCTGCATCAATATCAATCACAGAATGATGTAATCACCTCTGCTCTAAAGAGAACTGAAATAAAATGCATCCACTGAAATAGGAACGGATATTTCTAAGAAGCTCTTTGACATAATTCTCCATAATTGGAGTTGAAAACCTTCTCCTGAACTGCACCAGATCAGAAGGAAATCAAGGCAGAGCCATGGTTTGTCAGGACTTGCTTGATCCCAATCAGCCCCGTGGTGCATTTGAGGCTGAGCCTTCGAACCTCAGGGCCTGAAAGGAGATTGCACAAACCCTTCCAAGAATCAAAGTCAAAAGAGAAGTCCAAAGTGTCTTGAGATATTAATGGGTCCATTCCCAACACAGGCTCGTCATGGACTCCTTGGAGGAGAGAATGGGAGGCCATGATTGCCCATAAACCTTTGAGGGAGTCAGAGAAGAAAGGAAAAAGGAAAGTACCTTGAAAAATTTCAAGTACCTTGAAGCATTAATGAACCCCACTGAGTGTTGTTACTGACAAAGGCTCTCAAGGGACTAATTAAAGCAGATAATTGGAGGCCATGATTGCACAAAGCTCTCAGAGACTCCAAGGCAAAAGCAAAACCCAAAGTCCTCTGAAAAACCTGCAGTCCCTGGGAGCATGAAGGAGCCCCCCAGGGCCATTCCTGACCAAGGCTCCCCAGGGACTCGTCCCAGCAGATCCCTGAGGCCACTGGGATGTGGGGGGATGCTGAGGGCAGGACAAGGGGTGCCAGTGGCCAGCCTTGCTGGGGCTGTGCCAGGAGGCCCCAGTGGCTCAGGACAAGGTGTCACCTCCCAGCCCTTGGTGGCACAGACCCTGCTGTGCCCCAGGGCACCAAGACTTGGTTTCTCTTTGTCCCCACCTGTCATCACTGCCTCCAATTTCCTGCTCTGACTGGAACCTGGGGACACTTTCTCAGTTGTGTCACTCAGTGGGACCCATTAAAACTTTAGGAAACTTTGGAGTTTGATTCTGACTTGGAGTTGTTGAGAGGTTTCTTCAGCTCCCACTCAGGGACTGATGCTCAGAGACTCAGCCCCAATCCCTGAGAGGGTCATTAAAGTCCTTGTGCTGTGTCTGTGCTGATGAGCTGGGCTGGGCTCCTGGCACAGAAGGTGATCCTAGCAACCAAGAAGAGCTTCAAAAACACATTTCTCTTGATGAGCAGCTCTTCTCCCAGCCCAGCAGAGCTGGGGCACTGCCTGCAGCCACCCCAGGCACAGCACAGAGGCACAGAGAGCTTCAATCAGTCAGGGCTGGGAAGATGCTCAGAAGGGACTGGGGCAGAATCACTCCCAGCCCTTGACACAGGAAGCCTCTGGCTGCAGGACAATGCAGCTGCAGCTCCTGCACTGATCTCCTAAAGCTGCAACATCCCAATGCCTGCAGACTGTGTGAGTACATTCTCTGATGATCTCTTGTGTAGAGCAGCCAGGGGTGCCCAGGGCTGTGGTGCAGAGCAGGGTCCTGCAGCCCAGGGCGCTGTGCTGGGGCAGGGACTCTGCTGCCTGCCAGGGACAGCTCTCAGCCAGCCCTGGGAGCTGTTCCCAACACTGGGGGACAAGGTCTGGGTGGAAGGAGACAGCTGGTAAGGCTTGGGAAAAAAAAGTGTTCTCCTTGTGGGGTGAGGATGCTGCATTGTTCAGGACTGCTGCTCCCAGCATAACATTTAACTGCAGAATATTTCTAGGTAGATTACACAGAGAGCACAGTGAGGCAGGGGCTGCATAAAAGGGAAAATCCAGATTTTGTAATTTACTGCTCTGGGTTGCCTAGAAGGGAAATTGCATATAGATATTAATCTCTTCAGGGTGGGAAAAATAGAAAATCTTTTTCTTGGATCTTAATAAAGCAGTCAGTGACAGAAATCAGCACAGGGTCCCTCACAGGCAGCATGGCAGCACCAGTGTCACTTTTCCAGCCTCCTCAGGGTTATTATTATCTTGCCATCGGAGCCTGCACAGGCAGAGCTGATCGTGGGCAGTGCCCTGTGCTAGGAAGGGTCTGAAGGGCAGAGTTGAGCCCCCAGGGCTGGGCTGGGCTCTGGCAGCACTGGCAGGGTCCAGCGCTGGGCATAGGGAAGCAGCTGCTGGCAGGGACAGCTCCAGGCAGCAGAGCCCTGGGCAGGCAGTGGGGGAAAAGTGACACCAAGCTGGGCTGGGATATTTCAAGTCCTCTCCAAACTGAACTATTCCATGATTACTTTTATTACAGATCCCCATGCCAAGACACAGGAAATGTCCAACAGCAGCTCCATCAGCCACTTCCTCCTGCTGCCATTGGCAGACACGCGGCAGCTGCAGCTCCTGCACTTCTGCCTCTTCCTGGCCATCTCCCTGGCTGCCCTCCTGGCCAACGGCCTCATCATCAGCGCCGTAGCCTGCGGCCACCACCTGCACACCCCCATGTTCTTCTTCCTGCTCAACCTGGCCCTCTCTGACCTGGACTCCATCTGCACCACTGTCCCCAAAGCCATGCACAATTCCCTCTGGGACACCAGACACATCTCCTATGCAGGATGCACTGCTCAGGTCTTCATGCTTATCTTCTTCATTGGGTCAGAGCTTGCCCTCCTGACCATCATGTGCTACGACCGCTACGTGTCCATCTGCAAACCCCTGCACTACGGGACCCTCCTGGGCAGCAGAGCTTGTGCCCACATGGCAGCATCTGCCTGGGCCAGTGGCTTTCTCAATGCTCTGCTGCACACAGCCAATACATTTTCCCTGCCCCTGTGCCATGGCAATGCCATGGATCAGTTCTTCTGTGAAATCACCCAGATCCTCAAGCTCTCCTGCTCACACTCCTACCTCAGGGAACTTGGGCTCATTGTATTTTCCATCTGTTTAGGACTTTGTTGTTTTGTGTTCATTGTTTTCTCCTATGTGCAGATCTTCAGGGCTGTACTGAGGATCCCCTCTGAGCAGGGACAGCACAAAGCGTTTTCCACCTGGCTGTGGTCTCCCTCTTCCTCAGCACTGCCATATTTGCTCACCTGAAGCCCCCATCCATCTCCTACCCATCCCTGAATCTGGCACTGTCAGTCCTGTACACAGTGGTGCCTCAAGCCCTGAACCCCCTCATTTACAGCCTGAGGAACCAGGAGCTGAAGGCTGCAGTGTGGACACTGATCACTGGATGGCATCAGTAACCTTAAACTACTTGCGAGCTTCTGAAAATCATGTGCAATAAAATTCATCTTAATTGTTCTTGTTGGTTTGATTTTGGACGTTGTTTTTCTTTGGTGTACTATTTCAATATTGTCTATAAAAAAATGTCATTATTTAAACCAATTCTGATTTTATTTGTCTCCACCTTCCCTGTAATCACAGACAGTGTGAATGAGGGGCTGTGCTCTTGATGGCTTCAAACAACCTAATGGATCACTCTCCCAGGAAAGTTTTCTCCAGAGATGCCCCTTGTGTTCCCTTCTCTGGAGCTGCAGCAGCAATGTCTGTGTGCAGAGCTGGGGCAGATCAGTGCTGGCACAGCAGCTGAGCCCAGCAGCAGCAGCACTTGGTGTTGCCAGTGCTGCTCCCGTGCCACTGCCCCGCTGCCCTCCTGGCCCTCGTGTTGCTGCAGGGCCTGAGTGCTCTCGGGGCCGGGCACAGCCCTGGGGGTGGCAGTGCCGGGGCTGCAGCAGGGACAGGCCATGGGCACTGCTGGGGCAGCGCTGACACCTCAGGCCAGGGCCTGGGGGCTCCAGGCTCCTTGGCCAGGCTCTCTCCACAACACTTGGCCAGCCCAATGCTGAGCACAGAAAAGCCCTGGGAGCAGCCCCAGGCTGGCCGTGCGCAGGCTGGGGGCAAACAGCATGGCTGGTGCTCTGCAAGCTCCCTGCAAGGGGGACACCCTGGCAAGGAGCAGCAGAGCAGGGGCTGATCCATCCCCACTGCACTGGACACCCCAGGGCAGCGTCCCAGAGCGTCCTCATGCACCTGCCAACAACATCCCCCCTCTGCAGCCCTGGCCTCTCCCCCAGCTCACACAGGAGCCGCATCCTTGCAGGCACACACACGGCAGCACTGGCTCAGGAGCCCCTGTTTGCATTGCACACAGCAGGCTCAGCACCCCCATGGTGCTGCTGTGGGGACATGGAGCTGAGTGAGCACAAATGCCATCAGCCCCTGGGGCCAGCAAGGGCTGGGGGACGGCAGGGAAACCCATCAGCTTTGTCATGGCCTCTGAAGTCAGCCAGAAAGTTTGTTCCCATGAGCTGTGAGTTTCCTGTCCCACTGCAGATGTTGTTGCTCAGAGCCAGGGCTGCCTGGCAGCCACTTCCAAAATGTCCTGAGCATTTGCTTGGCTTCATCTTTCCTGTCTTTACTCTTGCTAGAAATTTTTCTAGATTTCTTCCTCTTGCCCATCCCTGTACCCTCCTCTGCAAACAACTCATCTCTTCCCTTTCCTCTCTGGCCCCACTCCTCATTTCTGTTCCTGAGCTGGCACCATGGGAATGTCCCTTGGGAAGCAGGATCATTCTCCCAGTGCTTCAGGAATTGTCTGCAGGGTCCTGCAGTGCCTCGTGCTGCTCCCTTGCCAGAGGCACCACAGGCCAGGGGGCACATCTGGGCTGCTGTGTCTGGGTGTGGGGCTCCCTGTTGTGGGCAATGAGGAGGGGCTGGAGAGGCTCTGCAGGACTGACAGGATGGGCTTTGGGGCTGTGTGAAGAAGCTGAGGGACCTGGGCTGCTGGACCTTGTGAAGAGGAGGCCCAGGGCTCATCCTGCAACTGCTCCAGGGGTGGTTTCAGAGAATCACAGAATCAGCAAGACTGGAAAAGCCGTTGGAGATCATGAAGTCCAACCTGTGCCCTGAAAGAACCTTGTCTCCCTGAGCCTCCTCCAAGATAAACATCCCTAGCTCCCTCAGCTGCTCCTCACATGATTTGTGTTCCAGATCCCTCACCAGCCTTGTTGCCCTTCTCTGGACATGCTCCAGCCCCTCCATGTCCTTCCTAAATTGGGGACCCAAAACTGGACACAGCACTGGAGGTGCTGCCCAACCACTGCCGTGTACAGGAGAAGATTCACTGCCCTGCTCCTGCTGGCCACACCATTCCTGATCCTGGCTAGTTGCCATGGATTTTCTTGGCCACCTTGGCACACTGCTGGCTCATGTCCAGCCTGCTGTCCATCTGTGCCCCCAGGTCCCTTTCTGCATGGCCACTGTCCAGCCACTCTGTCCCCAGCCTGTAGCACTGCAGGGGTTGTTGTTGCCAAAGTGCAGGAGCCAGCATTTGGTCTTATTAAACCTCTTATTGGATTTGGGCCCTGGATCCAGCCTGTCTAAGTCCGTGTATAGAGCCCTCCTACCTTCCAGAAGATCCACACTCACACCCAGCTTAATGTCAACATGATTCCATACAGTCCTAGAGTCTCACAATTTCATGAGGCCTCCCAGTGTCACAATGTCCCTTTGGTTCCATGGAGCCCCAGGGTATCACAAAGTCCCTTGGATCCTTGTACCCTGCAGTGTCACAATGGATCCTTGGTTCCATGAGGTCTCACAGTGCAGCAATGCTCTCCTTGTTTCCACAGTGTCACAATGGCCTCTTGGTTATATGAGGTCCAGCAGTATCACAGTGGTCTTCTTGTTTCTACAAGGACAAAAAGTGGCACAACTGTCTTCTTGATTTCATGAGGTCGCATGGAGTCACAGGGACCCCCGAATTCCATAAGGGTCCACAGTGCCACACTGGACTCCTGCTGACACAAGATCCTGTAGTGTCACAATGGTTTCTTGGTGCCATGACACTCTCCATACCCAGCCAGGCCAGTCATTTTCCTCACTAGATCACTTCTGGCACACTGGGACAGGCTCCTTCTGCTCATTCATCATTCCTTTCTTGAAGTGTCTCCATCTGTAAGGGTAGGTCTGATGTTTCCCTCGATTTTGCCTCCCAACCATGGGAAAGACACCTCGAGGACCCCACCCAGGCTGACTCCCAACAATGGTTTCCTGGCCTGGCCAAGGTGGATGCTCGTGACTGTGTGCTGGTGTATTGTGTTCACTGGACTGTGCTGTTGTGGCACCAACCAGAGGTTGTGTTGTACCAACTGAGGACTGCTTGACCGTACCTGTCTCCTGCAGCACCACACAATGGTCCATAAATCTTCCCACCTCTTGGCCAGAGGCCACTCGCTTTGGAGAAGGACTATAAAAGAGTGACCCTCAGGAAAGACCCTTTGAGATCTCTCCACTGATGAAGTCCCGTCTACCCCCTGGAGAAGACCCCTGAGATCTCCTCATGGATAAAGACTCGTCTATTGGATGACCCATGAGGACGCCCGTCTCGTCTGTTGGTAGCTATTTTCCCATCCCCTTCTTTTCTTCCTCTCTCCCTATACTTTGTTTCCTATACCTCTCCCCTTTACCGTAACTGAATTGTTGGCATTTGATGAAATGCATTGCTGTTGTTGAATAAACTGATTTTCTGCTGTTGAATAAACTGATTTTGTCCCCTGCATTTTGCCTGTTTGCACCTTTAAGATCCAAAGAGCCATCACGACCCCCGCTCTGCATTAATAGTGGATCGTGACATTAAATTGGCATCACGGACAGGATTTTCTGGCAGACAGAAGGGATGCAAGGTTGTGTGTAGTCTGTAGCAGGGGAAGGAAGTCTTACTCCAGCCGCACCTAGCTGGCCACCTTGAAAGGGTGAGCCTGTCTAGAAAGCAAGACGGGTTTTTCTGATTTCCCGCAGACTGCAGACACCTTGGTGTGGAGCATCCCCAGACTCGCTTGAGGGCTCTGTTGTCAGAATTTCACAAAAGATCTACTGGTGCAAAAGGCGGGACACTGTTGTTGTTGTTGTTGTTGTTGTTGTTGTTGTTGTTGTTGTTGTTGTTGTTGTTGTTGTTGTTGTTGTTTTTTATGATGTCTGACTACTTGGTGCAGTGAAGAGACAACCTGGTGTTTTGTAACTAAGGAGTGCCTCCCAAGTAGTTTGGTCTCTTCACCCACACAGGGCAGCAAAGGGGGGCACACAGCGAAAGCTGTTTCGTTGTGTGTGGTAACTTAAGCAATAGACCTCCCTGTGTTGGTTTTTACCTATCCCTTCACAAAATGACTGAGAATTCCACCGTAACAGATAAAGCTGCATTTTATGCTCTATTAGCTAAGTATAGCCCCAGACCGTCCCAAGGTAGGGAGGATTGGGTGAACAATAATTGGTTGAATGTGGAGAATGTGATTGATAGAATATATTCTTTGCAACATGAATCAAAGTTCAAACTGGGCAAAAATAAAACCATACTCTGCTCAGTTTTGGGAGCTTGTCTTAAGGCAGCCATAGAAACTCGCTCTAAGCGAGTGAGTGAAGAAAGCACAATTATAGATTCTTTACAAAATCTTGTTCAAATTTTGCAAAAACAATTAGATCAAGAAAGGAATGAGAACCATTTGTTGCCAGATGAAAATAATTTGTTAAAAGCTGCCTTAAGAGAAGAATGGGACAAAAGTTCAATGCAGTGTGTAACACCAAAAAAAAGCACAGGAGAAGGACGCTATTCACATTAATCCAATGTACTCTCCAAAAGACCTAATTTTGATGAAAAATTGTGGGGAACACTGCTGCCCCAACTTGAAACCTGTGATTAAAATAGAATATGATTATATCAGTGATGCACCCCCCAAGCAACCTTCTCCACAGGTTCTGGGCAGTGTACCAGAGCAAACTTCTCCACAAGTTCTGAACAATGTACCAAAGCAATCTCCTCCACAGGCTCTGGGAGTTGAGCCAAAGCAGTACACCTGCACTGGGCTTTCCCAAGGGTATGAACATTCCCCCACTTCGGCCCACCACACTTTAGCCCAGGAATTAGAAAAGATACCCAAACCTGACAATACAGCTGTCTATCAATACATTGATGATATTCTGGTGGGAAGGGATGAAATAAAAGTAGTGGGGAATACTCAACAAAAAATAATCTCTCATTTGGAAAACCCTGATTTGCAAATTTCCTCAGAGAAAATTCAAAAACCTTCTCAGGAGGTGAAGTTTTTGGGAATTTGGTGGAAAGGAGGCATGACATGTATTCCACCTGATACTCTAACCTCCCTGGATCAAATTAAATTGCCCGAATCCAAGAAAGAGCTCCAACAGCCTCTAGAATTATTAGTGTTCTGGAGAAAACACGTCACAGTCACTATTGAGACCCCTCCCCCTGACGGGGTGGCCCAGAGATCCTCAGTTGGGAAGTGGTATGCCCAGATAAAACATGACTGTAACATCTTCTCAGTAACAGAAGGAGCTGTAAAAAATCTGGCAATACAAGAAACTGAGAGCTTGGCTAATAGCCATGACAAACCTGCCTTGGTAATTAAAGTAGCCACTCCTTTCTCCCCTGAACAATCAGCAAATTCTTGGTTCACTGATGCTTTTGCCAAACGAGAGGGAAAGGTGTGGAAATACAGGCAGTAGCCCTCCCCATTCTGCTGGTGAACGAATTATTACTGAGCGAGAAGGCAGCTCTCAGGCCAGTGAGCTGACAGTTGTTTGGAGTGTTTTCCAACTTGAGGTACAGAATACCTCTCTTGTTTACATCTACACTGACTCCTATGCTGTGTTTAAAGGAGGTACAGAGTGGCCTCCTTCTCAGCAGCAAAATGATTGGGAAGTTAACAGAATTCCAGTCCACGCTACACACTGGATAGTTCCATCATTTTAATCTCCTGCCTCCTGGAGGCAGACTCTGTTTGTGTTTACTTTTCACAGAAGAACACTGAGGGACATGAAGAAGCACCCACTTAGTGCTGGATAACAAGAACAATGTTTCTCCTCCCTTTATAGTAACACAAGGTGATGATGTCATGATAACATGTGAATTAATTGCAGAATCCCTCATCGAGCCTGCATACAGTTATGGCACAGGACCCCATGTCCGTGTTTTATATTGTGAAATTCAAAATTAGAATTGTTGGCTACATTTAACTGCTATACAATTTTCCTATAAAATCATGTGTGGGAAAAACAATACAAAATACTGGGGGGAACTTGATGTTAATGTTGTAACACCTACTACCCAACCACCGGTTGTGTTGAGTCGTACGATTTTTCAATTTGGACCATATGTAATTAGAAAAACTGGCCAACAACAAATATTGTTTCATACGCAAAATAATGTCTCAGAAGCTCAGCCAGCTTGTTCACCCTTTCTACAGACTTCTTTTGAGGGATGGACAACCTGGTTGTGAAAACGGAATCCTACTAAAAAACGAATGGCAAGAGACATAACCGGTGTTGTGGGAACAGGATTGGGAATTTTGAAGAGCATCGATTCAGAAGTACTAATGAATAAATTGGCTACCACAGCTGGAGATGTAACCAAATTACAACAGCCTCTGCAGTATCAAACATCTTGCCAAATTGGGAAAAGGTAAACACAAAATAACATCTCTCTGTGTCTCAGCTGTATCCAGGCCCAGTTGTGGATGCAGTCAGTTGCTGCTTCAACTATAAGAGAAGGTGAGGAAGGCACTTTTCCCACTGAAATTCGAAAAATAGTCTGGGACAGTGCCACTGATTTTGAAAAAGAATTCCAGTCCTGGTGGAACTTAGCAAATTCTACCTATGAGCCCAGCACAAACACAGCCACAGCCTTTGTACTGACAATTCGTAATGCTTCAGTGCATTCAATATTCCCCATCATTGCATTAGGGTTGAACCATGATGGAGCCATTCTCTATCCTTTCGAGCATAGGGAATGGGCCTGTCAAATTGGTGGGAGGTGGCAAACTGTCCATTTGGAAACTTGCATTGTCCGGGAACAACAAGGGTTTATCTGTGAAAGTAATGCAATCAGAGCTCAAGATATCTGCTTGGACACAGAACACAATGTTTGCAATTTTGAAATTCATCCAAATGAGATTCCTGAAACAGTACTGGTATATATGGGCAATGGATGTGCATGCTTTAGAACTGCTTGTGATAGTGTTTTCATAGAAAATTTGGTAGTGAATACTAAAAATCATTCAAACTTTTGTGTCTGTAACTTTACTAGGATTTCAGGATGTGATTTTTCCTATGTAGCCCCAGTTACTTCTCACCATCTTTTCCAGTCAAATTACACACTGATCCACCATCTATTGCCCACTCCAATTGGAATGAACCTCTCTCTGGTGAAGCAATTGTTGCTCCACCAAGATCTGATCGAAAATTTGGAGAAGATCAAGAAAAACGGACAGAAAACTCTAATAGCTGTTCATCACAATGTGGAAAAAATACATCGTGTTTTGGAAAGAGTAAAGATAGATGCTGGACACAGGTGGTGGAATACTCTATTTGGATGGTCACCTACTGCTACAGGTGTCCTGAACAAATTGTGTCATCCCACCATTGTTCTCTTGATTTTGGTTTTAATTGGTTTTGGTTTATTGGCAATCGTATACATTATGAGTTGGAGAATAATGAAACGGTTAGCACAATTGGCATCAGTGATAGATCGATCACTGTTGACATCCCTAGGGTTATTGACACAAGGTTTTAAATAGGATAAAATATGATTTTTAACTAGAATTGATTATCTTCCAATGGTAATTAAAAGTGTTTAATCAAAAATTTGCTTTCTTTGCAATGAAAAATTGATTTATTTCTAATCAAAAATTGAAAATCTAAAAAATTGAACAAATTGTTTAAGATTGTTAATAATCAAAAATTGAATATAATTGATCTGTTTTGTTTTCCTTTTTTCTCCTTTTCCTTATCCTTTCCCTTATATTTTTCCTACTTTCCTGTCTCTGTTTTCCGGGATATGCTACCAACTTGGACGAGACCTGAAGATGCCACAACTGAAGACTTCACCACAACTCTACAAAGGGGCGCTCTTGACGACGATCGTGAGTCACGGGGTGGTGTAAGGGTCGGTCCGAAGTTCCCCTCGATTTTGCCTCCCGACCGTCACAAGGAGACCTCGAGGACCCCACCCAGGCTGACTCCCAACAATGGTTTCCTGGCCAGGCCAAGGTGGTTGCTCGTGACTGTGTGCTGGTGTATTGTGTTCACTGGACTGTGCTGTTGTGGCACCAACCAGAGGTTGTGTTGTACCAACTGAGGACTGCTTGACCGTACCTGTCTCCTGCAGCACCACACAATGGTCCATAAATCTTCCCACCTCTTGGCCAGAGGCCACCCGCTTTGGAGAAGGACTATAAAAGAGCGACCCTCAGGAAAGAACCCTTTGAGATCTCTCCACTGATGAAGACCCATCTATCCCCGGAGAAGACCCCTGAGATCTCCCCACAGACAAAGATTCTTCTATCGGATGACCCATGAGGACGCCCGTCTCGTCTGTTGGTAGCTATTTTCCCATCCCCTTCTTTTCTTCCTCTCTCCCTATACTTTGTTTCTTATACCTCTCCCCTTTACTGTAACTGAATTGTTGGCATTTGATGAAATGCATTGCTGTTGTTGAATAAACTGATTTTCTGCTGTTGAATAAACTGATTTTGTCCCCTGCACTTTGGCTCTTTGCACGTTTAAGATCAAAAGAACCATCACGACCCCCGCTCTACATTAATAACGGATCATGACACTACATTAATATCTACCTTTCGTTTGAAAGACAAAAACATTCAAGAGGTCTGTTCCCTGTGCATTTAAATAAAAACAAGTGCATGCTTTGTCCTCTGTACTGAGGATCCTTCCTGAGCCCTTCTCTGTCTCTGCAGGGCAGTGCCTGTGGGCAGAGGTGGAGGGAAGAGACTCCCAGCACAGCAGCACAGCCAGGGACAATGGCCCTGGATCTTTCCACATCTCCTCTTCCCAACTCCACCCTCTCCTTGCCAGCCCTTCTGTGGCTGTGAGGCCTCAGTGCTCTGGCAGCTTGGTCACTGTCCTGCTGCGTGTCCATGCTGTGCCCACAGGCAGGGAAAGGCCATGGGCACTGCTGGGACACAGCTGGGCTCCAGCACAGCAGCTCCATCAGCAAAGGGCATCTCCTGAGGGCAGGGCAGGAAGGCTTTGCTCTCCTCCAGAGCTGCTGTCAGCAATGTGCTGCAGGAATGCCCTGGCCAAGCAAAGCCCAGTGCCTGGGGCAGAGGGGCAGTGTGCAGGGGGCACACAGCAGTGTCCTGGCACAGCCAGAGCTCCTGGGATGGACCTGAGGGAGCAGCAGGGCAGGGCCTGGGGTGTGTCTTTGTTCTGGGCACAGCCTGGGAAGGTGCCCCAGGGGAATTGTCCAACACCAGCCCCTGCAATCACCACACCCAGCACTGGCCTCTCCCCCAGCTGCACAAGGTTGTTTGTCCCTGCATGGAGGGACACCAAGTGACCAGGCCAGCAGGCCATGTTTGCTCTGTACTGAGGAGATTTCAGCAGTGCATCGTGTGTGTGTGGGGAGATGAACCCGAGTGAGCACAAACACCATCATCAGCACTCGGGGGTGGCACAGTTCTGGTGGCACAAACAGTGCCTTGAGGCCACTACACTCTGGGAAAACACCTGAATTCATTACTGGGCTGTGGTTACGACTGCATAGGAGAAACATCCCAGGCAGGGAGGGTCCAGGAAAAAAATGTTCAGGACAGCCATGGACTGCACAGAGAGACCATTGGGGTGGGGGTTTGTGGGGAGAAATCAGAGCTGCCTCCCTTCTGAACCACCCTGAGGACCTGGACAGGGTTGTGCTGTGCTCTGGGCACTGACCAGGAGCTGAGGGATGTGGAAAAGGCCTTTGGAGTCAGGGATGCTGAGAAGGCTGGGTAGTGTCACTGTGACACCTCTCTCAAACCCTTTGGAAAGGCCAGAGCCATCCCAGACGGTGCTGGGAACTTGGGAAGGGCAGACATGGAACCAGTCTGCAAACAGAGCATGGAGGGGCACTGGGACAGTCACAGACTGGTCAGGCTCAGCAGGGAAGGGCAGGTGGCAAATCCTCCTGCAGCCATTCCAGGCACTGGCAGCACAAGGCAGGGATTGCAGAACCCCCATGGGAGGGAAAAGAAGGGGATGTTGTGTGCCCAGACTTTAGCCAGGCCTGGGACATGGTCTGCTGTGCTCTCCTCAGAGCCAGACTGGAGCGAGCTGGGCTGCAGGAGTGGAACATGGGGTGGGTGGGAATTTGGCTGAACAATCAGGGTCAAATGTCATCCGTGGCACAGAGTCCTCTTGGCAGCCACTCCCTGGTGACATCCCTCAGTGACCAGCCCTCGACCACACTGTGGAACATTTCTATTATCTCTACAATGGCATGAAATGCAATTTCAATTCCTTTGTGGATGCTGCAAAGTTGTAGGGCGTTTGTGACTGAACGCATCCAGTTAATGTTGACTGCAAAATGTAATTTGGCAAAATGACTGAGTTGGGTACATTTCTCTTACCACAAAAAATGGTAGAACTTATGTATCAGAAAAAGGCAGTTCAATCCGAAAAAATCAAACCCAACCAAAAAAAACCCAACAAAGCAAGACTCACCCACAACCACACAAAAACCCTACAAACAAACCAACCACAAAAAGCAGAGGCCGTACACAGAAGAAAAGCAAATACACAGGAAATCTCCTAGCAGCAGAAAATATTTAACCACGTTGTGGCAGGAGTGGATTCTGTATGCGTAGGTGCTGTTTTAATAAAAAATATCTTAAAAAAGAAACTAATCCCCTATGCCCCTTTCTTCTCTCCGTTTATTGCTGATCATGGTGTGCCATGGAATGGAACATCCCTTGGGTCAGTCCAGCCCAGCTGTCCCATCCCTGTTCCCTCAGGAACACTTGCCCACCCCAAGCCCGTGGGTTGGAGGAGGTTGCAGACACACCTCATGTGGGGCGAGCACTGTGAGAAGGAGAGGAGAACAGAACAACATTTACACTTATCAAGGAAAGTAGAACAGAACAGCACAGCCTTGAAGAAACCGATAAAGGATGTAAGTCCCGCATACAGAAGTCACACAAAATGCAAGGAGGATGCCAGCTCAACTCTGCAAGGCTGGCAAAGCAGAAATTACGCAAAACAAGGAAAATGCCATCATTCAAAAGCAGGGATCGAGGAACAGCCACCTAAAACATTGGATCTCAAAGACAGACTCCAAGGAACCACGTAAGGATTTTTGAAAAGGGGTGCAATTATGTCAAGTAAAGTGAAAGGAAATGGGGATAATTCATGAATAGATAATCAGTGTGTGTGGTAAAAACTGTTCATTCGATGCTCAGTGCACTTGAATGGATGAAGGATCCCCTGAGTGACCAGCATGATGTAATAAATAATACCTGTTTTCAAATACTCAAAACTGTGCTTAAAAGTTTCTATCTTGTGGGTTTCATTATCAGTGCTGCCCTTGACTCCATTATGCCCCTTGCACAGTTTCCCAATGGCCCCTTGGTTCCACGAGGCCCTGCTGTATAACAATGGACCCTTGGTTCCATTTGGATCTGTACAGTCAAAATAGCCTCCTTGGTTCTGCACTGCCACAATGTTCTCCTTGATTCCACAGGGCTTTGGTGTGTCACCAAAGCCCCTTGGTTCCATGAACTCACATGGTGTCACCACAGTCTCTTGGATCTGCAGTATCACAATGGACAATTGGTTACAAGCACCCCCACAGTGTCACAATGAATATTTGGTTCAACGGGGCCCCAGAGCATCACCATGGCCCCTTGGTTCCACGAGGCCTTGCTGTAGGACAATGGCCTCTCAGTTCCAGGACGTTTTGTACTGTCAATGCTCTCCTTGGTTCCTCAGTGTGAAAATGGCTGTATGGTTCCATAAGGTTCCTCAGTGTCACAGTCGTGTCCTTGGTTCCATGATGCTCTGCAGTGTCACAGTGTCCCAATGTTTCCATGAGCTTCTGTCCCATCAACCATGTCCTTTGTTCAAATGAGGCCCTGCAATGTCACGATGGCCTCTTGGTTCCATGAGGTTCCATAGCCTAACATGGTTGCCTTGATTCCAAGAGGTTCTGCTGTGTCATACTGGACCCTTGGTTACACGAGGTTCCATGATGTCACAATGATCTCCTTGGTTCCACGAGGCCGTGGAGTGTCACAATGGACCCTTGGTTCCAGGAGGTTCCGTAGTGTCACCATGATCTCCTGGGACCCACATTGTCACAATGGACAATTGGTTCCATGGGAACCTGCTGTGTCACAGTAAACCCTCAGTGCCACGAGGTTCTGGACTGTCACAATGGTCTCCCTGCTTCAACAAGGCCTTGGAGTGTCACAATGGCTGCTTGGTTCCATGAGTTTCCATAGTGTCACAATGGTCTCCTTGCTTCTGCAGTGTCATAGTGGACCCTTGGTTCTATAAGGTTCCTAAATGTCACTGATCTCCTTGGTTCCATGAATTTCTGTGCTGCCAACAATGGTTCCTTTGTTCCAATCAGACACCACTGGACGCTGGGTTCCATGAAATTCTTCAGTGTCACAGTGGCCCCTGAGGTCCCACAGTGTCACCATGGCCTCCTGGGATCTGCATTGTCACAATGGACTATTGGTTCCATGTGGCCTCACTGTGTCACAATGGTCTCCTTGATTCCATGATTCCCCTCAGTGTCACAATGGAGCCTTGTTTCTGTGAGGCTCTGAACTGTCACAATTGTCTCCTTGGTTCCATGAACCCCCATTGTGTCACAAGGATCTCCTTAGCTCCATGAGGATACAAAGGCTATTAATAAACACTGAGCAACACCTGCTTAACACACCTGGGAACATCTGTCTGCATTCAAAAGAAAGGTTAAAGGTGAGAATGGCACCAGCAGCTTCCATCTGCAACAGAGATCCAGGGAAAGGAGAGGGACAGAGAACTCAGCTGAAAGACTCAGAAAATTCTGCTTACAGAGATCATTACTGATCACACTGTCCCTTGTAGAAAGGTGACATCATTCCAGACAGCCTGGACTGAGCATGTGGTTCCTCCGTGGGGTTTGTTGTTCAGCAAACCTGCTCAGGATTTTCCATTCTTTCCTCACAAACAGGAAAACTTCTCCTGGGCCTGTGTGCAGGCAGAGCCCTGAGGAGAGCAGGTGGGACATGGTGCAATGGGCTGGGACACCCAGCTGCAGAGCTCAGGGGACAAGGTTCTGCTGCAGGGCACAGGGATGTCAGTCCCAGGTGGGCAATGTCAGACATGATGAGGTTGGGGGTGAGGAGCAGGTTATCCAAACAGGGTCAGCCTGCAAGGGGCTCATTCTTCTGTGTGCCCAGACCTGCTAAGGAGACATTCAGCATCAAGATCACTTGGGGAATGCTTGTATCAGCTCTTCTCAGAAATGAAAACTAAAAAAATACTCACATGATTAAAGGAAAAAAGTAATGAGGTGTACTTTGAAATCTTCTTCCTTAAAAGAACTCCAAGCATTCTCCAAGCAGCTGCAAAAGCCCTGGAGACTGGAAGACAATTGAAGGAAGACAAAGAGCTCCTGAGAACTTTTTCTATTTAATGATCCCCGTGGTGGATTTAGGGCTGAGTGCAGGACCCTCAGGCACTGAGAGAAGGCTGAAGAAGCTGCTCCAGGAGTCAGAAGCAAAACTCCAAGTCCCTTGGAGCATCAGTGGTCCCACTGAGGGCAGGGAGTGCCAAAGGCTCCCCAGGGACTGGTGAGAGCAGATCCTTGAGGGCAGGATTGCAGGAGCCCGAGGCTGTGAGCAGGGAACTGCAATGCTGAGCAAGGCCTGGGCTGGGTGGAGGAAGCAGAAAGGCCAAGGCCTGAGCCCAGGCCTGGGCCAGCAGGGCCTGTCCCTCACGGGGGGCTCGGGGCTGTTGCTGGGGCAGTGGGATGGCAGGGGCAGCAAGGACAAATGTCATCAAGCTGTGTGACACTCCAGATGCTCATGGAACCAAGGGCCAGTGTGACACAGCAGGGCCTGATGGAAACAAGAGGCCATGGTGAGCCTGCAAGGCTGGAACACCCCAGAACACTGAAATGCTGAGGGTGACCAAAGGTTCCTTTACTTGAGTTTGGTACAAAGGAGGAACCCCAGCCAGATATTTTCTAGATGTCAAAAATACATAAAATTTTACTTTTAAAGTATAAAAAAATCAACGAACTTTGGAAAAGGATTTAATACAAAATCCTAGTCAACATAAAACAATTATCATAGCTAGAACTTCATTAAATTTGCCTATTTAATCTAGAAACCTTTAAACACATTGTTGAGGTTCCCTAAACTCTTCCATATAAAGAGCATTAGAAGGAGAGGAAAGAGAGACACAGAAAGACAGAAGCTCTATAGACAGACACACACATGGCTCCCAGCTCCTAGGGTTCCAGTGTGGGTGAGACACAGACCCCAGGAGAAGGCAGGGTATGGACCATGGGCTGAGCGCCTGCTCTGTGTTTTAAGCCCCTGGGCCTTCGTGGGCCTCCCCCAGGTGGGACTTGTGATTGCTGGGGCAATCAGAGCCTGGGTCAGCACCACCCCACTGTGTGACTGATTGACAGCTCATCCCCAGGTGTCTGGGACATTGATCTCATCCAGCCTCTGACAGTGACCATGGTGACACTGCAGAACCTCATGGAACCAAGGGTCAGTTGTGACAAGGACATCAGCAGATCCAAAGACACCATGGAAACACCATGGAACCTCATGGACCCAAAGAGACCATTGTGACACTCTGATGCCTCATGGAATCAGGGGGACCATTGTGAAACTCAGGACCCCTATGGAACCAAGGGTCAGTGATGAAGCTGTGGGGCCTGTAGAACCAAGGAGTCATTGTGACACTGAAACAAGGGGAATAAAAATTGAAATAAAAGAGTAAAATTTAAAAATAGAGGTGGATGCTTTGACTAGAAGGGAGTTGACAAGATGCTATAAATGCTTAAAATTCACTGTCTTTGCAAGAACACGAGGAAAGAGCAAGGCTACAAGATCAGATAGAGGGGCAAGAATGTGCAAACAGGATGGATGAGAGAGGCCTCTTCCAGAAAAGGGAAGGAGCCCTTGCTGCAGGAGTTGGCTGTGTCAGGGCCTTTCAGCTGCTGCCCATCCCTGTGCCCTCTGCAGCCCAGGCTGTCCTACGGTGTCCATGCCCTGCGCCTCTGTCCCTGCAGGCTGTCGTCATCCCCCGGCTGCCCCACCTCGCTGGCCCCTTCCTTTGCTGACAGCTCTGCCTCCTGCCTGCCTCTGCCTGCACACACAAAGCCTTGGCCTTGACACCAAAAAGAGTTCATTCCATTTTTACTGTGCCTGTGAATTTTTAGCACAGGAACAAGGCATGCAGGGGCTGCTTTCCCAGCCAGGATGGTTGGAAGAGAAGAAGAAAATATCTGGCTCAAAGGTGGAGTGATAGAACAAACAAGGACACAACCTGGTAACTTGGGGTGGGTTTTATGGAAATGGGTAAATTGTAATACACATGTAGTCACTGAATATAAGCAACACACTTGTAGAATCATGTGTCTACGTAAGTTTAGTAGTTATTCCACATTGGACCTGAGGTCTGAAAGAAATGATGCCCTTTTTAGAACCAAATTACTGTTAAAAGTGTCATATTCTGATATTTTGTTGATTTGGTGACAGTGGGGCCTCACAGAACCAAGGAGTCAACTGTGACAGTATGGAACCTCAAGGAACAAAGGGGCCTTTTGACACTGTGGGAGCTCATGGAGCAAAAATCCATTTTGAAAGAGTGGGACCACATGGAACCTTTGGTCCCTTCTGACACTGCAGCTCCAAGGAGACCATTGTGGCACTGAGAAACCTCATGGAACCAAAAGTCCATTGTGACATAGAAAGGCCTCATGGAACCAAGGGGCCATTGTGACACTGTGGGGTCACATGGAACCAATGGTCCATTGTTCTACTGCAGATCCAAGGAGGCCATGGTGACACTGTGGAACCTCCTGCAATCATGGGTGCATTGTAACACTGCAGAACCTCCCAGAACCAAGGTGACCATGTTATACTACAGAACCTCATGGAACCAAGGGTCCATGGTGACATTGCAGATCTGTTGCTGAGTGTATGAAAGCTCATGGAACCAGAAGTTGATTGTGACCAAAGGGTCATTGTCACACTCAGAAACCTCTTGGCACCAAGGGTTTGTTATTACACTGTGGGGACTCATGGAACCAAAGGTCCATTGTGACATTGCAGGGCTTCATGGAACAATAGAGACTATTATGAAGTCTTCAAATCCAACCTGTGACCTAACATCACCTCAAAAACTAAACCATGGCTCTGAGTGCCACGTCCAGACTATTTTTTGGCAGCCAGGAACCATGACTCCACCACTTCCCTGGGCAGAAGATTCCAGTGCAAATCACTCTTTCTGTGAAGAATTTTTCCTGATGTCAAAGCTATAGTACCCTTGGCTCATCTTCAGACTGTGTCCTTTCCTTCTGTCAGTGGTTTCCCGGGAGAAGAGACTGACTACAGCCTCTGTTCAGGTGGTTGTAGAGAGTCTCCCTGGAGACCATTGTAGCCATTGGGGCCATTGTAGCACAGCAGGGCCTCATGGAATCAAGGGGACCACAGTGACAGTGTGGGGCTCCATGGGACAAAGGGGCCATTCTGACATTGTGGAACCAAGGAGAACTTTGTTGCACTACAGGGCATCATGGAACCAAGGAGGCCATTATGACACAGAATGGCCTCATGGAACCATGGAGATCATGATGACACTTTGAGGCCACATAGAACCAAAGCACCATTGTGGCACTGCAGGGCTTCATGGAACGAAGGGCACAAGAGTGACACAGACAGCTCCAAGGGACCAAGGGGGCATTGTCACACTGCAGAACCAATGAGACCATTGTGACACTATGGGGCACCATGGAACCAAGGCTCCATTGTGACACAGCAGGGCCTCATGAAACCATGGAGGCCATTTTTATAATTTGAGTCTGTGAGAAACAAAGAGACCATTGTAGCATTTCAGGGCCTTATGAAACCAAGGAATCCATAGTGACACTCTGGGACTCCATGGAACCAGGGGGCCATAGTGACACTTTGGGATCTCATGGAATCATGGAGTCTATTGTGACACTTAGTGGCCCCATGGAATCCTGGAGACCATGATGGCACTTTGAGGCCTCGTTGAATCAAGGAGCATTGCAGAACCTTGTGGAACCAAGGAGATCCTTCTGCCATTGTGAGTCCCCAGGGAACCAAGGGTCCATAGGGATACTGTGGCACCAAGGAGAACCCTGTGACACTGCAAGGCCTCATGGAAACAAGGGACCATCGTGACACTTTGGAACCCCATGGAAACAAGAGGCCAGTGTGACACAGCTGGGCCTCATGGAGCCAAGGATCCAATATGACACAACCACTGTGACAGTGCAGAGCTCATGGATCCAAGGGAACAGGTAACAGGTCTGGTTGGCTTGGCATGACTGGTCCAAATGCCCTTGGGATGTTGAGGGTCTCTTCTCATGTGCCCCTGAAACCCTGGGGCTCTGGGCCTTCCGTCAAAGGAAAAGAACTGTCCTTCTCCTCCAGGCATCAATTGCCAAAATGAGATTTCCCTCTCCAAAATTCTCAATATCTGTGATTGCTGCCAAAAAAAAGTTGCCATTTCCACCATTCTGGCTGCCCTTGGCTTCTTTAGGGCTGGGTCTCATCTGTCTTCAAACACGGGGGCTCCATGCTCTCCTTCCTATGGAAAAAAAAATCCCTTTTGCAGAGGCACTCATGGCAAAAATTGGTGCTTTTCTTCCAGAATTCCTATCTGCAAGGGTTTCTGCCAGACAAAAGGGGCCAGGACACACAGGTCTGGCTGGCCTTGGCCTCTGGTGGCTGCAGTTCATGAAGCCATGAAGCACGGGGGATTCCTGGATTCCTTCCTGTGGAGACCATGGTGAAACTGTGGGGCCCCATGGAACCATGGAGACCATTGTGACACTTTGAGGCCTTCTGAAATGAAAGAGCCATGTGACACTGTGGGGACACCATGAATCCAAGGGATTATTGTGGCACTGCAGGGACACCATGGATCCAAGGGACCACTGTGACACTGTGGGGACCCCGTGGAACCAAGGACATCATTGTGGCCCTGCTGGGCTGCATGGTGCAAAGGCCCAGTGTGAAGCAGCAGGGCTTTGTGGAACCAAGAGGCCATTGTTGCATTACAGGGCCTGGTGCAGCCAAAGGGCCGTTGGGATCCTGCAGGGCACCGTGGATCCATGGAGACCATTGTGGCATTGCAAGGCCCCATGGAATCATGGAGACCATTGTGACACTGTGGGGAACCAAAGGGCCATTGTGACCCTGCAGGGCCTCATGGAAAGATGGGGCCACTGTGACACTGCAGAAGCAAGGAGAACATTGTGAAAATCTGAAGCCCCGTGGAACCAAGGAGAGATCCCAGGAGATAAAACCCACTCGTGTCAGCTGAGCTGTGTGACTCTGCAGGGCCAGGACACGTTCCAGCAGGTGTGTGCTGCTGTGCCAGTCCCCTGGCAGGGATCTCACACAGGCAGGTGCAGCACTGAGGAGCTTGGTCTGTGGCCTTGGTGGCATGGCCAGTGTGAGAAGGTGCCCCAGGGCTTTGAGCATCCCTCCAGCCTCTTCCATCAGCCACTTCCAGACCTGGGCACCCCCCCCAGTTTTTTGGTCTATTTGTTCTGTGCTTACCTCCTCCCTCCTGCCGATTTCAGCACTGCTCTGGGGGCAGCATCAGCCCTGCCCGGGCTCCCTCCTCACCCAGCCCTTGGCAGAGCCCAGAGCAGGGCTCTCTGTGAACCCTGGCACGGGATGTGGGTGCTGGGACTGGACACTGAGGTGTGGAGTGGACACTCTGGTGGGGAACATTTGCCCACCCAAAACACTCCCTGTGCTGTGCCGTGTCTGATGAGGGGATGTGGGGCCTGTGCTGGCCAGGGGGGCTGTGCTGCCCCAGGGACAAATGACAGGCATGAGCCACAGCACAACGACCAGGAGGTGGAAGTGAGGACAAAGTCCAGAGGAGGAATTCAGAAATCTGCCCTGAGCATATGTTCATATGTTTAGGAAAGGCAAAGCTCAGCTGGAGCTGATGGAGGCTACAGGCAACATCCAGAGCAAAGTCAATTCATTGCTGTGTTGGAATTCAAAATGCAAGGGTCTGTAAGACAAAGCTTAGAACTAAACACAAGTTTCGCTTTAGAATTAAAGATCTAGAAGAAATAAAGGTACTTACAAAGGGAAGAAGAAGTTTCAGAGTGCAGCAATGTAAGTTTGTGTGTTGGGATATAATTGGCTAAGAAAGTTCACTCTGTGGTATGAGTCAGTAAGACGAAATATCTTTGCATTGAATTAGAAACCTAAATATCTCTGTTTACAGTTCTTTATTGGTTAATAAATCCTTAAGAGACCTTGTAACCATAAATCTTGTGACTTCTAAGCCATGCTGTGACCATTTGTAAGAAAAACTTACCCTTTCTGCCTGGATAGAAAATAAAAAAAAAAAATCACACTTTCTAAAGGAACCGTCCCGTCTTTCTGCTTCATTTGGAAAAGCAAAAAACCCCACCAAAAATTACAACATAAAAAAAATACGGCCACACTTTAAAAATATATAATAAATACAATGAACACACATTCTGAAAATATAACGTAAAAACAACAAACCAGCACCTGGAGACACTTTCTTTGTCATGTCCCTCAGTGGGACCCATTAGAACTTCAGGAAACTTTGGACTTTGAATATGACTTTGAGTTCTTGAGAGGTTTCTTTTCCTGTTCTAATTCAATCCATGGGAATCCTCCTTCACATTTATCAGTGGGACGCACTAAAAGTAAGAGAAACTTTGGAGTTTGAATCTGACTTGGAATTCTTGAGAGGTTTCTTCAACTCCCTTTCAGGGACTGATTTTCAGGGACTCAGCCCCAACCCCGAGAAGGTCATTAAAATCCTTATGCTCTGTCTGTGATGCTGAGCTGGGCCGGGATGCTGGCAAGGAGAGAGATGAAGAGAATGAGCCAATATTTCCAAAATATTATTTGGAGCTCCTTGGCAGCACCAAATGCACCACGGAGCTGATTGGGATCAAGCAAGTCCTGACAAACCATGGCTCTGCCTTGATTTCCCTCTGGTCTGGTGCAGTTCATTGGGAAGGTTTTCAACTCCAGATACGGAGAAATATTTCCAAGATATTCTTAGAAATATCCATTCCTATTTTCAAGGGTGTATTTTATTACTGTTATCTTCAGAGCAGAGGTGATTGCAGCATTCTGTGATTGATGTTGATCCAGAGTCTCTCCTCAGGAGGTCTGGCCTGCTCACAGAAGCTGTGCCTTGAGGTCTGACTCAGTGTGGACAACCTTGACCCACATTGCCCAACCCCATCCTGTCTGTCCTCACTCACCTGGGACCTGCTTTGCTTGGAGAACTGGCTGCACTCAGGCAAACAGGGTTTTTTCCTTTTTTTTAGTTTTGAAGAAATTTAAAACTCCTAATGTTCCCCACTGAATACAGACACCTTCCATTAGTGTGTTTCAGTCCAAGGTGCCACCAAGGGGGTTCAGCTTTAGGGATCGCGGCTTCGGGGGCGGTGCCTGCAGTCGGCGCCATCTTTCCTTTCTGCCTCTAACTCCCATCATGCCCCGCGGCCCCATAGAGCCCCACTGGAGCTGGGACTGCAATGCCCGTCATGCCCCGCGCTCCACAGAACCCCCGGTATCCGCTCCCCATCTGCCCCATACGTGTCCCAGGACCCTCCAGGATCCGGAATTGCCCCCTCAGGGCCCATTCTTGACCACCCAAAGACGTCCCCAGATCCCCTGAATGCTCCTAACCCCATAGATTCCCCTTGCAGCCATTTCTGGGAATTCATCTCCTGCCATCCCCCGCGAGCTCAGAGCACCTCATAACCCAGTCCCGCGCCGAAAACTCCTGCCCTGCCCCGCGCCCTAAAGAGCCCGGTTAGAGCTCCCCAGGCTCCCCCCAAGTTCTCCCGACCCGTATACGTTCCCCACTGAGGACCTGAAGTCTCCGCTCAGAGGGAAAACTGTCCCCTAAGTGCCTTCCCAGACCCCCAAAAGCTCCGTAACGACGACTTCCGGGACTACAGCTCCCATGAAGCTCCGCGGTTCCGGTTAAACGCCATTCCAGCCCTGACTTCATCTCCCGTCATGCCCCGCACCCACCGAGAGACATTGCAGCTGCGCCTACAACTCCCATGATGCTCCACGGCCCCCTTGAACCGTATTATACCTGTGCCTACAACTCCCATCATCCCCCACGGCCCGGAGAGCCCCGTTAGAGCCCCCCAAGAGCCCGCCCGGACCCCGAATGGCCCCAGATTCTCCTCCCTGACCTCCAGGTGCCCTCCTGGACCCCCAAGTGACACTCTGAAGCCCAGACTTTCCCCCAGGATCCCTAAGTTCACTCTCCGCGCCCACTCCAGGCCCCCAAGTGTCCTCCCGTCCCTCAACTTCCTTCTAAATTCTTTCCCCAGACCCAAAATTGCCTCAAATGTGCCCCAGAAATGTCTCCCTGGACCCTGAAGCACCCACCTTGACCCTGTCAGAGAAAAAGAGGATAATAAAGATGACAAAATGACTACAACTATTATGAAATATCTTACGCAGGGAGAAATAAATAACCAGTAAAGCTTATTTATGTAATGAAAGGAATTGTGTTAGTTAGAACCAATGACCAATAATTCTTTTGGTTACTAATAATGTAAAGTTTTTACATATCAATATAAAAAATAGATTATAAAAATATAGAATACTCATAAGTAAGAAAAAAATCATTTTAATATTAAAGATGTCATAAATGTGGTTCGTGCTAACTAAATTTTAACTATATTAGCAAAATTGTACTTCTATCAATAGAAAATACTTGTTACAAAGCAAAAGAAATGATGAGACAAAGCAGACTCCAGATGTTAGGGGGGAGTAGTAGAAGGATATAGGTTTGATAAGCAGCATCTAGAAATAAAAAGTTTCGACCTTGGAATGGGCCAAATTGGGATGATTCCAGGCATGAACTTGAATAAGGTTTATTGTGGGAACTTATGCTGAGCTACACAACCCCAAGCTCAGTGCACTTGTGCTGCCTGCAAGGTCACACAGTGGACACTGATGAAGACAAAGAGTCTTCATCGGAAATAAGACCCTCAAAAGGATGAGAGACCCCCTAACCATTAATAGAGAATGCTCCACACAACACAGTGACATAGATTTTAGGAATGGAAACTGGGAGGAGCTTTCCAGAAAATTCTGTATTAATCCATATTAGCATACAGTGTATAAGTGGGATTTTTGGCCTTGATTGTTTGGTACGTGGGGAAGGGCGAGCCCCTCCCTGTACCCCCGGTCAGTTTTGCTTATGCTTTACACAAACCTCAATTATACTAAATTACTCACTGCCAAATTTTCTATACACTCAAATATATGTATCTAAGATACTTTGATTTGTATTCCTTTACATACAATTTTTGCTATTAAAAAAATTGCTCCTAAATTTCATCTTATTGTTTGATAAAATTGGATAAATAGAATGTCATTCATAACGAGAGTAATAAAATACTTTTAAAAATAGGAATGTGTATTTCTCACAAACTCTTTGAAATGTTTCTCCATAACTGGACTTGAGAACTTCCTTAATGAACTGCACTAGACCAGAGGGAAATCAAAGCTAAGCCATGGTTTGTTAGGAAACCTCTCAAGAACTCCAAGTCAGAATGAAAGTCCAAAGTTTCTTTTACTTTTAATGGGCTCCATTGAGGGACATGACTGAGAAAGTGTCCCCAGGTTCCAGTTAGAGCAGGAAATTGGAGGCAGAGATGACAGGTGGGGACAAAGAGAAGCCAAGTCTTGGTGCCCTGGGGCACAGCAGGGTCTGTACCACCAAGGGCTGGGAGGAGACACCTTGTCCTGAGCCACTGGGGCCTCCTGGCACAGCCCCAGCAAGGCTGGCCACTGGCACCCCTTGTCCTGCCCTCAGCATCCCCCCACATCCCAGTGGCCTCAGGGATCTGCTGGGACGAGTCCCTGGGGAGCCTTGGTCAGGAATGGCCCTGGGGGCTCCTTCATGCTCCCAGGGACTGCAGGTTTTTCAGAGGACTTTGGGTTTTGCTTTTGCCTTGGAGTCTCTGAGAGCTTTGTGCAATCATGGCCTCCAATTATCTGCTTTAATGAGTCCCTTGAGAGCCTTTGTCAGTAACAACACTCAGTGGGACTCATTAATGCTTCGAGGTACTCAGGGTTAATTTAAGTTCTACTTTTTGTCACTGGGTCTCTGAGAGGTTTGTGCAGTGACAGCTTCCAATTCTCTGCTTTAATTAGTCCCTTGAGAGGCTTTGTCAGTAATGATACTCAGTGGGGCTCATTAATGCTTCGAGGTACTCAGTTTTTTAAGGAACTGGGCATTTTTCTTTTGACACCAACTCTTTTAGTATTTTATGCAATGATGCCCCCAATTATCTACTTTAATTAGTCCCTTGAGAGCTTTGTATTGACACTCAGTGGGGCTCATTAATACTTTGAGATACTCAAGGATTTAAAGGTAGTTTGGATTTTCCTTTGTACACTGAAATTCTGAGAGGTTTTTGGGAAATTCTGGCCTCCCATTCTCCCCTCCAAGGAGTCCATGAGGAGCCTGTGTTGGGGATGGACCTCAGTGGGGCCCATTGATGCTTTGAGGCACTTTGGGTTTTTCTTCTGCCTTGGACTCCTGGAAAGGTTTGTGCAATCTCCTCTCAGGCCCTGAGGTTCAAGGGCTCAGCACCAAATGCACCACGGGGCTGATTGGGATCAAGCAAGTCCTGACAAACCATGGCTCTGCCTTGATTTCCCTCTGGTCTGGTGCAGTTCATTAGGAAGATTTCCTACTGCAGTTAGAGAGAAATATTTCAAAGAGCTTCTATGAAATATGAATTCTTATTTTAAAGAGAGTGTTTTATAGCTCTTCTCATTAGACATATGTGATTGCAGTATTCTGTGGTTGATATTGATCCAGGTTCTCTCCTCAGGAGGTCTGGCCTGCTCACAGAAGCTGTGCCTTGAGGTCTGAGCCAGTGTGGACAACCTTGCTCCACATTCCCCAACCCCTCCTGTCTGTCCTCACTTACCTGGGACCTGCTTTGCTTGGAGAATTGACTGCACTCAGGCAAACAGTGTTTTTCCTTGTGTTTTTGGAAGCAATCTAAAACTCCTGTTTCCTCACTGAAAACAGACACACTCCTCAGGTGTGTGCCAAGCCCAATGTGCCACGAAGCAGGTTCCCCTTTCCCCAACTCAGAACCCTGCAAGGAAGGTTTGAAGCCTTTGGTCTCCTTGGTTCCACAGGGCCTTGCTGAGTCACCATGCACTCTTGGTTCCATGAGGTTCAGTTCTGTCACAATGGAGATTTGGGTCCATGGGGCCCCACAGTGTCACAATGCTCTTTTGGGTTCCATGAGGCCTTGATCTATCACAAGGGACCTTTGGCTCCTCGAGGTTCCATACTCTCACCAATGGTCTCTGTAGTTCCAGAGTGTCACAATGGACTCTTGGTTCCATGTGGCCCCACGGTGTCACCATGGTCTCCTTGGTTCCACAAGGCCGTGCAGTGTCACAATGGCTCACAGGTTCCATGAGGCCCCACAATGTCCCAGTGGCCCCTTGGTGCCATGAGTTTCCCCAGTGTCACAATGGTTCCTTGGCTCCACGTGGCCCAGGTGTCTCACAATGGACTCTTGGTTCCGTGGGGCCCCGCAGTGTCACAGGGGTTTCCTTGGTTCTGTAGGGTCACACTGGACACTGCAGCGCCCCCTGCTGGCCGGGAGGACCTGGCACTGTGCGAGCACCTCCTGGTGGCTGACCCCTGCAACTGTGAATGGCTTGTACTTGTTTGTACTGGTTTGTACTGGGATGGGGTGCTGGGGTGTTACTGGTTTGTACTGGCTTCTACAGGGAAAGGGGGGAGGGGTGTGTGAATGCCCCCTGCTGGCTGGGAGGACCTGGTGGCCGACTTTGAGTTATACCAGGTTGTACTGTTTTATATTGGGATGAGGTGCTGGGGGTCACTGGGTTATACTGGTTTATATTGGGATGTGGTCCTGGGGGTGACTGGATTGTAGAGATTTATACTGGGTTATAGAGGGATATTCTGGATTTTACTGGGCTAAACTGGGGTGTCCTGGGTTATACTGGGAGGGAGCTTGGGGATGCTTGGCACTCCACTGGGAGCAACTTCTGGGGATGCTGGCCTTACTGGTTTATAATGGGATCGGGCTTGAGACCTACTGGGGGTGACTTGAGTTTGGTCTGAGTTTACTGGTTTATACTGGTGCCTTCCCAGTATAAATCTGGGAGCTCCAGGAGCACACTAGGAGCCCTTAGACTACACTGGGACTGGGTTTGGGTGCATGAGGCCTTACTGGTCTATACTGGGATCTGCTGCCATGAGTCTCAGGAGCTCAGGAGTGGCTCCAAGTGCTTACTGGTTTATACTGGTGCCTTCCCAGTTCACACCTAGGAACACTGGGAGGCACTTGCAGCCAGGCAGGACCTCAAAGCTGAGCTGGCCTTCACCAGGGCCTTGCTGAGCCGCAACTTCTCCAACTTGTCAGCCTGGCAACACTGCCTGGGGTTGCTGATGCCCACCAGGAACTACAGCAAGGGCACTGCCCCCTGGAAGGCTGAAGGAAGGTGAGGGATTCCCCAATAAATCTCCCACAATTTTGCAGGATCCCCGAAATTTTCCAGCACCTCCCTCACTTAAAGTGGGAGCTGTTGGGTTCTGTTGGGTTGAATGGGTAGACCTGGTGTTCCTAAATCCCCATTGACTTCAATGGGTAGACCTGAACTCCTGGATACCTGGGTGCCCCCACTGAGATATTCGGGTTTCCCCTGTTGCCCCCCTGAGATTTTGGGGTGCCCCCTTTCCCCACCCCAGAGCTAGGGCTGCTGCAGAATACCATCTTCACCAACCCCATGCACCAAAGCACCTGGCTGTACCTGCACTGCATGCTCTTCTGAGGTACCTCAGGGCTCCCTCCCACCCCTGATGTCCTCACCTGGAGTTTTGGGGTACTCCTGAATGCTGGGGTGCCCCCTGATAGCCCCACAACTGCCAAGAGTCATCTGTGTCCATGTCAACTGGGAGGACAGTGGCCATCATCTTCTCCTGGCCTGTCACGGTGAGTCAGGGCACTTGGGTGCCCAAAAAATAACCTGGATATCCCCAAAAATTACCTGGGTAGACCTGGATACTGCCCAAAATCATCTGGATCCCCCTCAACAATCACCTGGGTACACCTGGTTAACCCCAAAAATCACCTGGATACCCCCAGAAATCACCTGGATACACCTGCGTACCCCTTGGACACCTGGATCACCAAAAACTCCTGGGACCTCCCAAAACTAGTGTCTCAAACATCCTCATTGCTTTAACTGGATAGACCTGGTGCCCCTAAACCCCATTGCCTTTAAAGGGTAGAGCTGCTGGCCCTAAATTCCTATTGACTTCAATGAGTTTGCTCTGGGGTCCTGTTTATCTCCATTTATCTCTACAAATCCCTCCCAGTGGTCCCAATTTTGCACAGTGCTCCCAATCATCCCAGTGTCCCCCCTTAGCCCTTCCCAGTGCTCCGAATTAAACAGTATCTTTTCCCAATCAAGCCCTATCAATGGGTAGACCTGGTGTCCTTCAATCCCCTTTGACTTCAGTGGGCAGAGCTGATGTCCCAACATTTTGGATGCTACAATTACCAATTTTGGGCTTAGAATTCCCAGATTTCAGGCTGAAAATGGACATTTTTGGGCTTACCTGGAGGCACAGATCCAACATGGACCGCAGGTGAGGGATCAGGGATTCAGGATTGGCCTCCAGGAATTCATCCAGGACTACCACAGCATCAGCACTACTATCCTGGAGCAGAAATTCCCAGAATTCAGCCCAAGATTTTCCCCAAGTTGACCCAAATTTCCCCATTTTAGGACCAAATTTCAGAAAAATCCCCACTGACATTAATGGATAAACCAGGTGTTCCTAAATCCCTATTGACTTTAATGGGATAGACCTGGTGTCCATAAGTCCCTATTGATTTCATTAGTCATGTCTGATGTCAAGAAAATGTGCATTGGGAGATTGATATTACAAGAGATGGGGCAACTGAGAGGCGTTGTCAAAGATGGTTTATGGCCTCATGGTGTCAGTCTCATAGAAGGGTGAGACATTAAAGCTGTTACATCCAACACCAAACTATCAGAAGCCTCCTCATTCTTAGTTACAATGCCTTATGTTAGTTTTTTAGCCAATCAAATAATTCTGTGAAGTTTGCCAGCATCCTTTTCCACCAATCATTAATTGCTTTGCTTCTCATGGCTTTGCAGTAATGTGTCATTTTTCAACCAATCCTATAACACTTCACCAACCTACACTGATAAACCTTAAACTTCTAATTAACTTTATAACAAGTTTTATTGCTAAGCTTTAAAATCTTTTACTATTTTACTTAACATACTGCTTTCCTTACATAATGCATATTTCTGTTTGCTTAAAACATATTTCTACTTAAACTAAAAACTTATATTCCTGTTTTATATCTATTTTACTTTTAATGCTCTGATTGTCCAAGATTTCTCCAAGGTCTTGAGTCAAACCTTGGATCCATCTCAATCTCTGAGCCTGTATGCACAAGGCCCTGAGAGCTCTCCATGCCTGCATTTCCCACACCACCTGTCATCTCTGCCTCCAATTTCCTGCTCTCACTGGAACCTGGGGACACTTTTGCAGTCGTGTCCCTCAGTGGAACCCATGAATGGCATCAGAAACTTTGGAGATCGATTCTGACTGAGTTCTTCAGAGGTTTCCTAGCAATCCACAGTTCTGCCTTGATTTCCCTCTGGTCTGGCACAGTTCATCAGGAAGGTTTTCAACTCCAGTTATGGAGAAATATGACAAAGTGCTTCTTAGAAATATCCATTCCAATTTTCTGGGGTGTATTTTATTACTGTTCTCTTTAGAGCAGATTTGATTGCAGCATTCTGTGATTGATATTTGTGAGCAATGGATTTGTAAAGGATTCTCAAAGCCTGACTGAAAGCTCACACAGTCTTGTACATGTGCATGCAAACTCTGAGATAAGGTGTGCTGACTCAGAATGGCCCTGGAATAGAGAAGACATTGCTGAGAGAGAGATTGAACAAGAAACAAGTTTCAAACAATGGCCTTGCAAAAAGATCAGATATTTTGGAGAATTAGAACATGAAAGATGCACTGTGACAAGAGCACATGGGGTAGAATAATAGGTGATTGGTGGTGGTTTGCCCATTGTATGGCAAAAGCTAATAGGCTGAAAAGCATTTCTAAAGTGTTGTAACCAAGAAAACACTTAGGTTTTGATGGCATAGCATGGAGTTTTATTCTCTTATGTTTCACCCTTCAAGGAGACTGATAATGGAAAAAAATATTTTTTAAAAAGTGCCTCTCAGTTTCCCCATCTTTGTAGAGCTGGGATTTTTCAAGAGTCCTGAGTCCCTGGACATCAGTCCCTGAGAGGGAGCTGAAGGAAAACTTCTCAAGAATTCAGTCATATTCAAACTCCTAAGTTTCTTGAGGTTTTAATCGATTCCACTGAGGGATATGACTCAGAAAGTGTTCCCAGGTTCCAGTTAGAGCAGAACACTGGAGGCACTGATGATAGAGGGGACAAACAAGGGAAAGGTGTCTGTGATGCTGAGCACACCTGGATGTGTTTCAGGAATGCAAAGGGCCAAGGGCTGAGCCCCAGCCCCTGGCAAGGCAGATCCTGTCCCTCCCTCATTGCTCAGGGCTCTTCCCGGGCCACTGGGCTCTGGGCATGTGCAATGCCAAGGGCAGCACCATGGGGCGGCCCCTGCCAGGCTGCTGAGCAGGGACAAGGAGGCAATGAGGCCTCAGCACAGCAAGGCTCACTTGTCCCCTGCTGGCCTCAGGCCCAGGGCCAGCCTGCATGGCCCAAGTGCTGCAGGAGTTGGCTGTGTCAGGGCCTTTCAGCTGCTGCCCATCCCTGTGCCCTCTGCAGCCCAGGCTGTCCTACGGTGTCCATGCCCTGCGCCTCTGTCCCTGCAGGCTGTCGTCATCCCCCGGCTGCCCCACCTCGCTGGCCCCTTCCTTTGCTGACAGCTCTGCCTCCTGCCTGCCTCTGCCTGCACACACAGAGCCTTGGGCTGCTCCAGACTCCTTCTGGGGGATGTGTTGCACCACAGCTGTGCCTTGGAACAGAAATTCCTTTCTCCTTGGGTGCAGTCTGGGCCTGCCCAGCTGCTCCTGGCATTAATTCTTTCTTTTTCATGGAATTCTCTATTATTTCAAAGGGATCCACCATCCCTGAATCCGTCCTTGAAACACTCCCAGGGCTCTCCTGTGCTGTCCTCAGACTCCACTCCATTAAGCAGAGAACTTCTGTGTCCCTGTACAGTGATCATGTGCTTGAGGCCATGGGTGCCTGGACAAGAAGGACAATTCTTTTCTCTAAGAAGGAAACTACAGAACCCCAGGGTTGTGAAGGCAGATCAGAAGCACTCACCAGAGGCCAAGGCAAGCCAGACCTGTCTATCCTTGCATCTTTTGTCTGAAAGTAACTCTTGGATATTTGTGGAGTTTTGCATGTGGAATTCCATTTCAGCTGTGAGTCCCTGGATTGTAATGACAGTTCTTCTCCATGGGAAGGAAAGGGCAGACCCCCAGTGTTTCAGTGGCAGATGAGAGCTGGCCCTCAGAAAGCCAAGGGAATCTGACAGCTTTTGTCTGGGAGTTATCCTTGGTTATAAGGAATTTTGGAGGCAGATTCCCAATTTTAGCCATGGAACCCTGGAAGTGAAAGATGCTTTTTTCCATGGGAAGAGAAGCACAGCCTTCCAATGTTTTAAAGGCAGATGCAAGGTGGCCCCCAAGAGACCAAGGCCAGACAGAGCTTTCTATCCTGGCAGGCTTCATATGGGAAAAATCCAAGGACATAATCAAATTTGGAGGAGGAATCCCAATTTTGGCCATGAACCCCTGGATTTAAAGGACATCTCTTTCCCACAGGAAGGAAAGCATTGAATGCCAAGGTTTTAGGGGCAGATGAGAAGCGATCCTCAACATTCCAGTGTCATCTGGACCACTCAGGTGGCCCTTAGGAGGCCAAGTCAACCAGACCTGCTCCATGTTCTTGGATTTTTGGGGCCCTGCAGCATCATGATTCTCCCTTGGTTCCATGTGGCCCCATAGTATCACAACAGATCTTTGTTTCCATGAGGCCCAGTAATATCACAATGGTCTCTTTGGCTCCCCAGTGGCACAATGGCCCCTTGCTTCCATGAGGCCTTGCAGTGTCAAAATGGTTTCCTTGGTTCCATGGGACTGCACAATGCCAGAATGACCCCTTGGTTCCACAAGGCCTGGCTGTGTCACTGTCCTCTTGCTTCCATGGAGACCCAGAGTGTCACACTGGGCCCTTGTGTCCATGAGACCCTGCAGTGTCACAATGGCGTCTTGGCTCCATGGGACCCAGAGTGTCAGAATGGTCTCCAGAATTCCATGAGGCCACACAGTGTCACAATGGCTCCTTGGTTCCGTGAGGCCCTGTGATGTCACAATGGTCTCATTGGTTCCATCAGGCCCTGCAGTTCCACAATGGCCCTTTGGTGTCACAATGTGTAACAATGGGATCCTTGGTTCCACAGAGTCAGAATGTCCCCGTGGTCTCATGGAGCCCCACAGTGTCACTACGACCCCCTTGATTCCATGAGGCCCTGCCATGCTAAAATGACCCCTGTGTTATACCAGGCCCTGCATTGTCACAATGGCCCCTTGGTTCCAATGGGTCCTGAAGTGTCATAATGGTCTCCATGGCTCCCTGAGGCCCCACAATGTCACAATGGGCTTTTGGTTCCACGAGCTTTTGTACAACCACCAACGATCTCCTCGGTTCTACGGTGTCACAATGGACCCTTTGTTCCATGAGGTGCCTGGCCTCCCACAGCCCCTCACAGTCTCCCACAACCCTTCATAGCCCCTCATGGCTCCTCAGAGACCCTCATGACCCCTCACTGCCCCTCACAGCTCTTCACAGCCCCTCAGGACCCCTCACAAACCTTCATGGCCCCTCATGGCTCCTCCCAAAGGAGAAGGGGTCGGGCCCTGCTTGTTCCCCTTTTATTTTGGTCCCTTCACAGCAATGAGTAAAGAAAGGCTGAAATGGAGCCTTTCCCCAGCATTTCCCTCAGGGTTCATTGCAGGCTGAAGCTCTGTGCTGGCGCTGCCCCAGCACCAACATCCCTGCAGCCCCCAAGGCCTTTGCTGTCCCCCCGTGTCCATTCCCTGTCCCCGAGTCCCGCCCGGCTCTGGCAGCAGCAGCAGCCGCAGCGCAGTGGGCGCCGGCCCGGCCCAGCCGGGGCTCCCGGGCAGGAGCAGCAGCAGCGCCGGCCCCTTCCCACCTGCTCCTGCCTCGGCTTCCAAGGCCTTTGTCCAGGGCAATTCTGGAGTACAGCAACAATCACCCACACACAGCCCTGATTCCTCAGGGCCTGCCTGTGCTGCCCTGACCCAGCCTGCAGAGAAAGAAATGATTGGGTTCCAGCGCTGCTTTCAGACCTGTTTTACACACCCTGAGCTGACAGCAGGAGGCTGTTGTTGCCTTTGCCTTGGGAATTGTAGCTCATGGCTGCTCTTGCCCCTCTTCTGTTTGCCACTTGAATTTTATCCTTAATACTGCAATTGCCTTTTTCGATCAGTGCTATCCAGAGTGCTTTTGTGATGGGGAACTCGGGCTGTTCGTTGCAGCCATCATGAGTAGCACATCTTGTATTGCTCACAAGTCCATGAGCACAAAGTCAAGGAGAATTAAAGCCACACAGGCCACATTTGCAGCACTCAAACACAGCCCTGTTGCTGGTGCTGCTAAAATAGAAGCAGCTGACAGAAGCCATCACAGAAATTGCCATGGAGTGTCAAATAAAATGAAAAATCCACCAGGACAAAGAGAAACCAGAACTCCTCAACTCGCTTCATTGCTCCTTCCCAGCAGCAGCAGGAAATGGAGATGCCCAGAGGTATTTCCAGCTGCTGCTGATGCCAGTGGGAGCCCAGCCTGCTGCCCAGCCCCAGCGGGATCCTGAGCCCAGCCCGGGCAGCTCCCGCAGTGTCGGGAGCTCAGCGCACGCGGGGCCAGGCCCAGAGCCCCGGGCACGGCCGCCCATTGCGGGGCAGCGGCGCAGGCGGAATGTCCTGAGCCCAAACCTCCTGCTCCTGCCACACAGCGCCCAGCCTTCTCCCCCTGCTCCTCCTCTCCCAGCACGGCACAAATTCCAGCTCCCAGGAGGCTTCCCCACACAGGCCTCAGGCTCCTCTTTCAGCCTGAGTGTCCCTGCAGAGGAACACGGCATCTCTCAGGCACTTCCACAAGCTCAGGGTTCTCATTTCATGGGGAATCTGGGATGCAAATCCCTTGCTAAAAAGGACAAAAGCAGAGGGAATGAATTGGAAATTATGAGGGAAAAATGACCCTTCTTACAGACAAAGTTCATTCCCTGCATTTCTCCTTTTCAGATTCTTTCAGTCATCTACTTGGATAGGTCCATCTTGTTCTGGTGCTTCTCATGAATTGATGGTACTCTTGATTTATACCAGTGCAAGAGATGTAGAATCAGCTAAACTGAACACAAACTCCCTCTGTCAGCCCATTTTCATGTTCTAGATCACTGTCAAGATGTCCATGGGGGTGTTGGAATGATTATCACACAACTCTGCACTTCTGGCTGCAGGCTCTGGAGATTCTTTCTCTGCATTCAGTCAGGGTTGCATTCCCTAACAATTCTTGGTACCACCTCCTGTTTTCTTAGGTTAGAACACAAACAATGGAAACCTTACCCATGACACAACTCCCCAGTCCACCAGGAAAAGAAAGGACAAGTTGTCAAGTTCTTAAAACCTTTGTCCTGCTTTACTGCATAAGTTGTGCTGCACGTGCAGTGTGGAAAGCCAAGAGAAGCTGCAGTTGGTGGCACATCTTGTGACAGGAGCTGCAACTCCTTCTCCAGGAAAGGTTTTTGGAAAGAGGAAACAGGAGTGGAGAAGATTCTGGGAAAACTGAAAACAGCTTTAAGAAGTGAAATGAAAATGGAAACAAGCAATCCAAGATGTTTTTCTCTATTTCTATGGTCCCATTTTCCATCTTGCACTACTTCTCCATCCCATTAATTCCAAATGGATCTCAGCTCTAAGATCCATGACTTACCGAGTTTTAGACACTGTAAAATACCATGAGCTACACACAGTTTGCCTTTCCCTGTTTTTTTTTTTCTTGGAAAACAATGCTGGAGACACAAATGCAGTGCCTAGGTCATGTACAAATTCTGCGTTCAGGGAATGTGCTCAGATAGTGTTTGAGCCTCAGCAGGGACAATGCACAGCAGCAGCCAAGGAGATTCCTGTGCCACTGTGCAGGAGTCAGGACTCTGGATCTTTGCTCAACACGGCAAAGTTCCCGTGTTTGGACAGACCCAGGAGCTGCCAACGGGGAGCGCGGGGCTCGGTACAGGGACGAGAAGGGAACGGACACACGGACAAATGGCCCTGGCGCTTCACTGGCAGCGACACCAGTGGCACCAGCGGCAGCGAAAGAAGCGACTTTGTCGACTCCTTCATGCTTCTGCTCTCCCTCTCCCGCAGTCCCGCACCCTCTCTCGCTCTCCCTTTCCCGGTGTCCCCCTCCTCTCCCAGCTTCCCTCTCCCCGTTCCAGACCCGGCCATGCCCCTGGTCCCGGGCGGGGCTGCTCCGTCCCCGTCCCCGTCCCCGTCCCCGTCCCCGTCCCCGTCCCCGTCCCCGTCCCCGTCCCCGTCCCCGTCCCCGTCCCCGTCCCCGTCCCCGTCCCCGTCCCCGTCCCCGTCTGGATCCCCATCCCCGGCCATCCCGCCGCGGTCTCGCCTCCGCCCGGCTCTGCCCGTGCTGGCGGTGCCGCTGCTGGGCGGGCATCAGTGCCTGGGGCTGGGGCGGCATCGCCTCCCTTTGGCTCCGCCTGTCCCGGCCCCGGCCCCGGCCCCGGCTCCTCCCGGGGCCCGTGGAGGACACACGCGGCGCGGCCGCTCCCGCCGCCTGCGCTGCGGCTCCCCCGGCCCGAGCTCCGCCGCTCGGCAGCGCGGCCGCCGGCCCCGAGCCGCCGCTGTCCCGTTCCACAGAGCGAACGCCTGGGGCTGCCCGTCCCGGGGCGGCTGAGGGGCGCTCGGGGGCCGTTCCTGGCCCCGGGCCGAGCGCTGACAGCCGCGTCTCGCCGGCAGGGAAGGCGCAGCAGGGCCTGAAGGAGCGGTACCGGCTGGGTTCGCTGCTGGGAGAGCGGGCGTGGGCTGAGCGCTGCATCCCTGATGCAGAGCATCCCGGGCTGGCTGAGGGGTCCCAGAGCCCTGGCACGGCCCCAGCCCCACTGAGATCGTGCCCCTGGAGATCGTGCTGCTGGCCAAGGTGTCCTCTGGGTGTGCTGGGGTCATTCAGCTCCTGGAGTGGGTTGGGTTGAGGTGCCCAACAGCTTCTTGTTGGTGCTGGAGCGTCCGGAGCGGTGCCAGGACCTCTCGGGTTTGCAGGCAGAGCGGAGATTCCTGCTGGAGCAGGAGGTGCAGGAGCTGTTCCAGCAGGTGCTGGAGGCTGTGCACTGCACCAGCTGCGGGGTCCTGCTCAGGGACATCAAAGCAGAGAACATCCTGCTCGACCTGGCCACTGGGGAGCTGAAACTGATCGACTTTGGCTGTGGCACCTTCCTCCAGGACACAGCCTACACGCAGTTTTCAGATGAGCCCTCCCAGGGGATGCTCCTGGGCATCTCATGGCCCAGCCTGGGTGTAGCACCGGGGCTTCCCCCTATTGCAGCCGGGATGGGATCAATGCTTGAGCCAAATTGATTTGGGTGTGGGTGTGAGGGGTGCCCGCTCCCAGCCCTGCTGACAGCCTTCATCACCCACTCTGCCTTGAGCTGGGGCTGGAGCTGAGGCAGCCAGGCTGACAAAAACCCCATGGGGGTAGCAGAGAGGGGGGTCAGACCTCATACCCCAGCCGGTTTGGTGTGCAGGCAAGGAAAGGCTTGAACTGCTCTGCACTGCTTGTTTACCTTGGCTTATTTTTGGGGCCATGCAGGTGGGGAGAAGAGTGGGTTTTCTCCACCTCTGGGTGGGGTTTTCTTTTGCATGTCATGGTTGGGCCTCCCTAGGGCTTCTGCTGCCCTCTTCCAGCACCAGTGGATTCTTTTCCAACCCCGAGTTTGTACACAAGTCCCAGGTGCTGGCGAGAGGGCAGTGGGTCACACCCTGTGCCACTGGGGCAGCCCCCACATGCCCAGGGATGTTGGGAGCAGGCTCTGGGAGCAGCAGCATCCCCCTGATGAACTCCATCTGGATTCCATAGGAGCCCTGTCCTACAGCCCACCAGAGTGGATCCACCACCAACGCTACCATGGCGAGGCAGCAACGATCTGGTCCCTGGGCCTCCTGCTGTACCACCTGGTCATGGGGAAGCAGCCGTTCAGGAGGGGCCAGGAGATCATCTGGGGATGGATCCTGTTCCCACGAGGGCTCTCTCAAGGTGGATCCTCATCTCTGGGCACAGGGGGAATACCAGTGCTGGGAGACAGCAGCAGGCTCGTGAGCATCCTGCTCTGGCAGCTGCTGAGGAGGTGGCACATGTCCTGCTCTCCTGCTCTCCTCCAAACAGAGAATCCATGGGGAAATTTAGGCACAACCCTGGGCACACCCAGCATGGCCTGGGCACAGGAATGGGGGGAGAACTTCTCCAGCTGACTGGTGATTTCTGGTTTCTGTCTTCAGAGTGCCAAGATGTTATTAAGAGGTGTTTGTCCATGCAACCCTTGGACAGACTGTCCTTAGAAGATATTTTCTGTGATCCTTGGCTGCAGAGTGTTCATCTGCCCTAGAAGATGGGAGAGATCCACGGGCACAGTTGGATCCAGGAGCCTGGCAGGTAACAGCTGCACACATCCCTTGGCAATCAGTGGCAAAGCAAACCAGACTGGTTTTGTCCTGCTGTAGCTCTGGGCAGGGATCATCAGAAGGGAACACGCAGCTCTTGGGCTGGAGCTGAGCTGGAGACCTGGTGTGGCAAGCAGTGGTGGCCACCATCCACCCTGGGTTTGCTTGTCTGGTTCATTGATGGCTGGGGCCCTGGGCAGAACACTGACAGCCTGGTCTGGCCCCCAGGGAAGGAGAAGGAGCCCCTGGAGAAGCTGTACCAGGTGGGGCTGCTGCTGGAGACACCAAGGACAACCTCAGTGATGACAATCTCTTCCTCGACCTGGCCAGCTGAAGATGATGGACTTGGATTCTGGCACCTTCTTCAAAGCCAGGCTCCACAGCGAATTTTCAGATGAGTCCAGACCCAGGGGGATGCTCCCAGATTTGGGCATTGCACAGCTTGGCCGGGAACCAAAGGTCCCCCCTTTGCTGGGGAGGATAAAACGGATTCTTCAGTCGGCTGCCAAGCTGCTTTTTGGCAGGGCTGGGGGGATGGGCTGGGCTGGGTACAAAATGGGAGTTGGCTCCTGGCCCTGCCAACAGCCCCCAGCACCCACCGTGCCCTGGGCTGGGGCTGGAGCTGGGGCAGCCAGCCTGACACAAACAAAGCCCATGGCAGCAGCAGAGGTGGGACTGCAGAACTGTGCATGGATGCTTTGCTTTGCAGGCAAGGAAGGGCTTGGGCTGCTCCACTGCCTTTGCTTGCTTTGAGATCACCATTACTTTTGGGGGCAGTGCAGGGGGAAAGGGAAAAACCATGGGCTTCCCTCACCTCTGGGTGAATTTTTCCCTGGCATGCAGAGGTTGGGCCTTCCTCCAAGCCCTGACAGAGATAAGATTTATTACCTTCTCTCGTGTCTCCCCTTTTTGTCTGTAATCTCTTTTTCTTCATTTGTCGTTTGTTTCTCTAAAGGAAGCGTTCTAGGTGGGGTCCAGTGTGGATCAGGAAGTGCTTGGGCCCAGCTGCAGCGTGGATGGGCCGTGTCCTTGGAGAAGGGTGAGGACATCGTTTGGGACCAGCTTTTCTTCGGGCAGCGATGGCGTGAGGCGGGTCCCCGTCTCCTTGGCAGGGTGAGATAAGAGCTTTTGGGAAATGGCAGCGAGCACAAGAGCATCCTGCTGGGGCAGCTGCTGAGGGGCTGGATGTGCCATGGCTGGCTGCAGGCTGGGCACAGCCCTGCCCTCCTGCTCTGTGCCCAAGGCAGCAATGATGGGCAGCTTTGGGCACCGCTCTGGGCACGGCCAGCATGGCCTGGGCATGGCGGGAGCTGGGACAAGGGGGACAGGAGCCTTCAGCTGACGGGCGGTTTCTGGTTTCTCTCCTTGCAGCCAGGCTCTGCAGATGCTGAGGCTGCTCTGGGCTCTGCCAGGGCTCTGCTGGGCTCAGCCCTGGGCACGGCTGGGCCCACTCTGCCCTCACATGGCTCTCACAGCTTTGCATCAGACAAACCCATTCCGAGCACAGCACCTGAGCTTTGTGCTTCTGCAGGTGAGGGAGACTCTCCTGCAGGCCAAGACATTGCAGTTAGGGACACACATCCAGTTGGCAAGAGCCCAAACTCTCCACAGTCCCAGCTGAACACCTGGATCTCCACGGGATGTTTTGTTGGTCCCACTCTTCATTCCTTCTTGGCTGCAATTGTGCAATTGCACTTTCTTTTTCCTCTAGAAGTGCCCCGAGTGGACCAAACCTGGCGAGTGGGCCGTGCTCCTAAGGCAGTGCAGTCTGGAGCTGAGGGATGGAGAATTGCCCTTCTGCACTTCCAAACCAAGCAAAAAGCCATAAGTGAGACTTTCTTTAAAAAAACCATGATAATTTCAAAGGGAATGTGGAGCTCATTCACAGGGTGAGAAGGAAGGGCATCTTCTAAAGGATTTGGGTTGTGACAGAATTGAGATTCCCAGTCCTGCTTGGAGCTGGCAGGGCACAAAGGAATTTCTTCTTGCTTCCCACCAGTTTCACTACAATTTAAAATAATAATATTGTAAACAAACCCCAAAATCTTTTTAAAAAAGGTTACTGAGGCCAGTAAGATGCATCAATGCCATCAGCTCATTTACAAAGTCAATAACCGAGTTTAGATCAGTTACCTCCTTAATCAAAGTTATAGAAGATTTTTCACTGCACACTTGGGTGTTTTTATCTTTCACATTTTATAGAGATTTTTTTTTCTTTTTCCTTTTTCTTTTCCTTTAAACAGAAAACATGCCATAAAAAAGGAGTGTCCTTTGCTCCTGGTTCCCATGAGGAGCAGCTCCTTCCCGCTGGCTGAGCTGCTCAGGCAGAGCCCGGCAGCTCCTGGCCCTGCAGGGCTGAGGCTTTTCCCCATTGCTGGGCTCAGACTGATGGAGCAGCACTGCAGAGCACGGGGACACACAGAGGGACCAGGAGCAGCTGCCTTTGTCCACCTGGAGCTGCAAGGGCCAAACTCTGAGCAGACAGGGCTGGCAGAGACTCACAGGCTCCTGTTTGCTGTGCTGCCCCACTTGTGCCCAGCCCAGCTCTGTGTGGGGCAGAGGGAGAACAAGGGGCAGCTCCCTCCCAGCCCCCAGCGCAGGGACCCCTCTGGCCCCGGGGCTTGGGGCACTGTCAGCACCCACTGCTGCAGCCACCGCCTCTGCTGGCACTGACAGCAACCCCCAAATTGTGGCTGATCCCGAGGGAGCAGCAGCAGGGCCTGGATCTGATCCCTGACTCTGGGGCAGGGCTGGACAAATGACCCCCACAGCAGCAGCAGCAGCAGCAGCACATGGACCTGACTTTCAGCACAGCCCCTGCCACTCTTCCCTCCCGTGGGCAGTGGTGTCACAGCAGCCTGGGCCACCTGGGAGCCCCCAGGGCCAGCAGGGACTGGAGATGGCAGCCCTGGGCTCCTGGAGGTTGTGCAGGGAGCAGAGGTGGGGACTCCCTGTCCGTGTGGAGCTTCCAGATGGAAAAGGCTGCTGTGAGCAGGCAGCTCCAAGGGCACAGAAAGGAGGGGCTGGAGCCCCTGATCTGTGCCAGTGCCACAGCCCTGGGCAGCAGCCACCGAGCACAGGGGGAACAGAGGGCACAGCAAGAGGGACAAAACCAGTCAAGGTCAGAGAGTGGGAAGAGCCAGAGCTGGGAGCAGGAGCAGCTGCTTCACTGCACCCTTGGAGAAAGCTCTTGGCTGCTTCAAAGTGCTGAAAGGTGTGAAGGGCAGAGAGGAGAGCACAGCAAACAATGCTCCTGTTTCCACAGCCTCCCCTCTCAGTGTCCCAGGAGGAATTGGATGAACTGTATTCTTCTCCCTGAGCCATCTCGTTCAGCATGAGCAGCTCAGCACCAGGAGCTAAAGGAGCTGAAGCCTTAGGCCACAAGAGCTGACCAAGAGGGAACTTTTGACCAAAGTAATGCTGCCAACATGGACCTAACTGAATGCAGCAGATGGAATCCTGGAATTATAGAATCCTTTGTGTTGGAAAAGACCTCTGAGCACATGGAGTCCAGCTGTTCAGCCAGCACTGTCAAGCCCAGCACTAAACCCAGTCCCTGAAGTGCCAAGGCCTGGACAACAGGCCCTGAGCCCAAGGTGACCTCTGGATGAACCTTCCAACCAAAGGTTATCCTTGTTTTAGCAAATATACATGGTCATTAGTGCTGTGATAGATGTATCGACTCATGAGTGAAACATGGATTGACCTTTGTGCATTTAGAAACCAGACAAGGCCATGAAATCTGACATCTGGCCTTGTTTGGGGCTGTATGGTCAAAGTCAGCTCCCTTGGTTCCTCCTTGAGCCCTGGCCAGGCTTTGGGAGGAGCCCAAGAGGAGAATGAAAGCAGCTGTTCCTGCACTAGAAGTGCTGTCAGTTTGTTTATTCAGCACTATCAGAGCTGGGCCCTCTCACAGCGGGGTTGGAAGCCTCACCTGTGGCTGGAGGCACCTGCAGGAATTCCCAGTGTCCAGGAGTGGCTCTGCAGTCCTTGGCTGTGACAGCTTCCCCAGCTGATGTGTGCACCTGGCTGATGGCAAAGTCTGAGGGTGACTGGTGCTGTCTCTTAATCCCTGCAGGCAATCTTTGGTGCTGATGGGTGGCTGCATTGCTGAGCTTCTCCTTTTGTGATTCTTTGCTGCTTTGAACTGCAGTAAATGACACTGATTGCTGAACTTGTGTCTGTGTCTCTGCTGCTGCCCCTGCCCACTGCTAAAACAAAGCTGGTGTAGTCTGGCTAAATCACCACAAAATGTTGCTTTTAAATGTAAATGTAAGGAATCAGTGTTGTCTGGAATTCCCAGGTATAGGGAAAACCTTCCCTAGAGTTTGCTGGCTCTGCAGTGGGCTGAGGTTGGAGCACTGTGTGAGCAATGGGGAAGTCAGCTGAAAGAAGCTGAACCACTGGATGTATTAAAATGTATCCAAAAATTGCACTTGGAACAAGAAAAAGAACTTAATGGATGTAGGAAGATGAGGGTGAATTTTGTAAACAGAATCCCAGAAACAGCACCAACAGAAGGATCAATTGTAGTTGGAACTCTCCCACATGGAGGAACAGAAAAGGCTTTTAATCTTGAGCTTGAATTTGTTTGTGCAAGAGAAATAATAATAATAATAATATAATAAATAATTATATACATATATATAAAATAATTAATTTTTAATGTATATATTTATATGTATATAATACCATCATAAAATAATGTTCCAAATAGTAATTTTTTAGCTTTGACTGCTCAGGGATGTAACACTAAATACCCTACTGAAAATGATTGGCCAGGACACAAATGTTATTGGTAAACTCTGTGAGATTGTATACAATGAATGAAAGAGGAAAGGATGAAATTGGCAGTTTTTACAGGGTTTGCTGACACTAGGATGTGGAGTGCTTTATTTCTGTGAAAAATACAGTGAGTAAGACTGCTGGGTTTCTCATATACCAGACTACCCATAAGCTGCATCATTCATTGAACAGATGAAGGGGTTGTTAAAAGAGCCATTGAACAAACAAGGAGATGGGAACCTGTCCCGACAGAGAAACCATCTCCCAGATGTGCTCCATACCCTTAACAATGGCCCCACTGGGAAATGGGAACCCCCTGGATGTGCATGGCTGCACCCAGTTTGCAAATACAGCCAAGGACAGTGACACTGTGACTGCCTGGGAAATTATTCCGGGTGTGATGGCCCCTGACAGGGCCACCCCAGAGGCTGCAGGGCTGGGCCTTCATGCATAGGAATTAATTAGGATAAATCAGGAGCAAATGAGAGTTATCAATACTGGAACAGCGATTCAGATTCCTCCAGGACACTTTGGTTTGATGATTGCTCACTCAAGCTTGGCCTTGAAATTGTTCATGTCATGGGAGGAGTACTTGGTGCAGATTATCAAGGAGAAATTAAAGTAATTCTGGTAAACAGAAGTGAACAATTGGATTATTCAACCCCATATTCAATTGTGGAAGGGTAGCACAATTGTTGATATTGCAGTTTTTAAAACAACTGTGAGAAAAGGACATCCACCTCAAATCACTGCTGTTGATGGAGATAAAGGGTTTGGATGCACCGGTCCTAATAATGGAGCCAGAGTGTGGGTGCAGAGGCCCAATGGCCCTCCCAGGCCAGCTGAAGGAACAGCTCTGGGCAAAGACAACACTGTTTGACTCCTGAAACCTGGCTGAGAACAATGGGAATGTGTCCCTGCAGCCAAGTGTTCTGTGCCAGAACAAGTGGATGTTATGGGATATTGTTTTACAGATCCTGCCAGACCAAATCTCCCTGTTTGCCCCAACAGCTCTTTGGAAAATGATCCACGGGGCTCCATGTGAAGGCTGATATGACACTGAGGATGTGGAATTCCACACAAATTCCAGCCAGGAGCCTGGGTGCCCTCAGGGATTGGGACCTGGCACCTCTCCAGCCAGAGGGGAAAGGACCCCACCAAGCCTTGTCACCACAGACAGCACAGTAGAGCTGAACAGCAAAGGACCTTGGGGACATTATTCTGGAATTAAAAAGGCATCAGCTCCGTGGGCAACAGAATTATTGTTCCTAACCCAAATGAGACTGAGGAAAAAGAATGAAGAGCCGTATCACTAAAGTGCTACTGAAGTCTGTAAATTCTATCTTGATAGGTAGCCAGAATCTTTGTTTGCCAGAAACACCTCTAGTTTTACCAAGGATTAGTCATGAAAATCGTGATGAACATGTAAATATCAAAGTAGCCAAAATACTCAATATAACTAATTGCTGGATATGTTCTTGACCCTAGGGAAATCAAGGCAGAGCCATGGTTTGTCAGGACTTGCTTGATCCCAATCAGCCCCGTGGTGCATTTGGTGCTGAGCCCTTGAACCTCAGGGCCTGAGAGGAGATTGCACAAACCTTTCCAGGAGTCCAAGGCAGAAGAAAAACCCAAAGTGTCTCAAAGCATTAATGGGTCCTACTGAGGTCCATCCCCTACAGAGGCGCCTCATGGACTCTCTTTGGAGGAGAGAATGGGAGGCCAGGATTGCCCAAAAATGTCTCAGAGACTGAGAAAAGAAAGAAAAAATGAAAGTACCTTAAAAAACTGTAGTTCTTTGAAGTATTAATGAGCCCCAGTGAGTGTCAATACAAAGTTCTCTCAAGGGACTTGTTAAAGCAGATAATTGGGGGCATCACTGCATAAACTACTAAAAGAGTTGGTGTCAAAAGGGAGACTCCAAGTACCTTAAAAAAACTGAGTGCCTTGAAGCATTAATGAGCCCCACTGAGTATCATTACTGACAAAGGCTCTCAAGGGACTAATTAAAGCAGATAATTGGAGACTATCATTGCACAAACCTATCAGAGACTCAGTGTCAAAAAGTAGAACTTAAAATTAACCCCGAGTGCCTTGAAGTGGTAATGTGTCCCACTGAGTATTGTTACTGGCAAAGGCTCTCAAGGGACTAATTAAAGCAGATAATTGGAGACCATGATTGCACAAAGCTCTCAGACACTCCAAGGCAAAAGCAAAACCCAAACCTTGAGTATCTCAAAGTATTAATGAGCCCCTCTGAATGTCAATACAAAGCTCTCAAGGGACTAATTAAAGTAGATAATTGGGGGCATGATTCTATAAAATACTGAAAGAGTTGGTGTCAAAAAGGAAATACTTGACATTTCTTTGTCCTCACCTGTCATCTCTGCCTCGAATTTCCTGCTCTAACTGGAACCCTGGGGCATTTTCTCAGTTGTGTCCCTCATTGGGACCCATTAAAACTTCAAGAAACTACAGCATTTTAATTTGAGTTCTTGAGAAGGTTTTGGAACACTCTCTCAGGGAATGATTATGATGTAAATATTTAATGAACCAAGAGATTCATTAAAGTCCTTGTGCTGTGTCTGTGCTGATGAGCTGGGCCGGGCTCCTGACACAGAGGCAGCTCCCAAGGTAAACCAAGAGAAGCTTCAAAAAGACATTTCTGCTGAGGAGCAGCTCCTCTGCCAGCCCAGCAGGGCTGAGGGCACTGCCTGCAGGCACTGAGGGCACAGGAGCCAGGCACAGACAGGCTCAAGGCAATCAGGACTGGGAAGACATTGAGCTGAGACTGCACTTGGGGAAACATCTTCACAGCCCTGGACACGGTGAGTGTGTGGGTGCAGGACAATGTCCCCTGTGCTCCTGGAGGGATCTCCTGGAGCCAGCACAGCCCACAGCCTGGGGGATGTGTCAGGAGGACTCTCCCAGTTTCTCTGAGGCACAGGAGGAGGAGGAGGTTGAGGAGGAGGAGGAGGAGGAGGAGGAGGAGGAGGAGGAGGAGGAGGAGGAGGAGGAGGAGGAGAAGAAGGAGGAGGAGGAGGAGGAGGAGGAGGAGGAGGAGGAGGATGTGCTGCAGAGGGGGCTGCCCTGGGCACCGTCAGAGGGACAGGGCAGGACGGCTCCTGCTGCCAGGGACGGCTGCAGGGGCTGAAGCTGGGGCTGCAGCCAGGGCTGCCCAGGGCTGTCCTGCAGAGCAGCTCCTGCAGCCCTCATGGCTCTTGGCCAGCCCAGCCCATGTGCCACCTGCCCGGGACAGCTCTCGGCCTGCCTGGCAGCTCCCCATGCACTGCGGGGAGAAGTTGGAGGTGGAAGGAGCCACCCCCATCAGGGCAGATTCCTCCTGCTGTGGAGATGGTGCTGCATGGCCAGGGCTGCTCTCAGCTTTCTCCTCAAGGCAAGGCAAAGGGGCTGTCAGGTGTGTCTGTGTCACTGACACTCCTGCACTGTCCCCCTGGGCATCAGCACATCTGCCTCCCATCTCCCTCACAAAGTGCCTCCTCACCCTCCTGTGCCTACAGACAGCAGCAGCAGCACCTTGGCTTGCAGCATCTCAGTTTGTGTGAGCTGCCCTTAAGGCCCTGCTGGCAGGGAGATGGCCCTGGGCAGTGCCCTGTGCTGGGAGGGGTGTGCAGGGCAGAGCTGAGCCCCCAGGGCTGGGCTGGGCTCTGGCAGCACTGGCAGGGACAAGGCTTGGATAGAGAGAAACAGCTCCCAGTAGGCAGAACTGCAGGCAGGAGAGAGTCAGACCAACATTTGGTATGCCTCTCTCTCTTGATCAGAATAGGGCAAAAAAGAGTTTAGGGAAAAGTATTTTGAAATTTGAGCCTTCAAAAAGGCTATTTTAATTTTCCAGCACATTTGAAGTGCAATCACCTTGAATTAGAGGGAGGTATTATAAGCAAAGGGCAGCTGTATGGGATCAGGTCAGACTGCACTGTGTCAAATGTAGCCTTGTTTTCCCTCGGAACTCCTCAGCATTAGTGCTGAGAAAAATGCTGACGATGAATCAGTAAATCAGGAGCAGAAACTCAAAATAAAAATAAAATTTTTAGTCAAGTTCCCCCACAGGAAGAGAAGCAGTTTTGAGAGGATTTCTACCTGAAATGTACAGGATTGACTCAAGGAAATGTCTCCCAGCTTATCAATGTGTTCTTTTTACAGTCCACAATGCCCAGAGTGAGGATATGTCCAACAGCAGCTCCATCAGCCACTTCCTCCTGCTGCCATTGGCAGACACGCGGCAGCTGCAGCTCCTGCACTTCTGCCTCTTCCTGGCCATCTCCCTGGCTGCCCTCCTGGCCAACGGCCTCATCATCAGCACCGTAGCCTGCGGCCACCACCTGCACACCCCCATGTTCTTCTTCCTGCTCAACCTGGCCCTCACTGACCTGGGCTCCATCTGCACCACTGTCCCCAAAGCCATGCACAATTCCCTCTGGGACACCAGACACATCTCCTATGAAGGATGTGCTGCACAAGTTTTTCTTATTTTCTTCTTTTTTGGATCAGAGCTTTCCCTCCTGACCATCATGTGCTACGACCGCTACGTGTCCATCTGCAAACCCCTGCACTACGGGACCCTCCTGGGCAGCAGAGCTTGTGCCCACATGGCAGCAGCTGCCTGGGCCAGTGGCTTTCTCCATGCTCTGCTGCACACAGCCAATACATTTTCCCTGCCCCTGTGCCATGGCAATGCCCTGGGCCAGTTCTTCTGTGAGGTACCCCACATCCTCAAACTCTCCTGCTCCAAATCCTATCTCAGAGAACTTGGGCTCATTGCTTTTAGTGCCTCTTTGGTATTTGGCTGTTTCGTGTTCATGGTTTTCTCCTATGTGCAGATCATCACCGCTGTGCTGAAGATCCCCTCTGAGCAGGGACGGCACAAAGCATTTTCCACCTGCCTCCCTCACCTGGCTGTGGTCTCTCTGTTCCTCAGCACTGGCATGTTTGCTAACCTGAAGCCCCCCTCCATCTCCTCCCCATCCCTGGATCTGCCCCTGTCATTTCTGTACTCAGTGGTGCCTCCAGCTCTGAGCCCTCTCATCTACAGCCTGAGGAACCAGGAGCTCAAGGATGCCCTGAGGAAATTGCTGACTCTCTGTTTTCTGAAGCATTAAACTTTTCTGCTGCATAATCTTCAAACTGTAACTCTCTAAAAGCTCACCTTTTTTTTTTTTCCATATTTGTCCGTTTTTTCTGCAGTATCTTATTCTAATGCTGTAAAATTTCTTACAAAATACTGTAGTGTCACTCTTTCCATTTCTACATGAATATCTATATTTCGTTTGAAACACAAAGACATGCAAGAGGCCTTTCACCTGTGCATTGAAATAAAAACAAATGCCTGCCCTGCCCTCTGTGTCCAGGATCCTTCCTCAGCCCTTCTCTGTCTCTGCAGGGCAGTGCCTGTGGGCAGAAGTGGAGGGAAGAGACTCCCAGCACAGCAGCACAGCCAGGGACAATGGCCCTGGCTCTTCCCACATCTGCTCTTCCCAACTCCACCCTCTCCTTGCCAGCCCTTCTGTGGCTGTGAGGCACCAGTGCTCTGGCAGCTTGGTCCCTGTCCTGCTGTGTGTCCGTGCTGTGCCCACAGGCAGGGACAGGCCATGGGCACTGCTGGGACACAGCTGGGCTCCAGCACAGCAGCTCCATCAGCAAAGGGCATCTCCTGAGGGCAGGGCAGGAAGGCTTTGCTGTCCTCCAGAGCTGCTGTCAGCAATGTGCTCCAGGAATGCCCTGGCCAAGCAAAGCCCAGTGCCTGGGGCAGAGGGGCAGTGTGCAGGGGGCACACAGCAGTATCCTGGCACAGCCAGAGCTCCTGGGATGGACCTGAGGGAGCAGCAGGGCAGGGCCTGGGCTGTGTCTTTGTTCTGGGCACAGCCTGGGAAGGTGCCCCAGGGAAATTGTCCCACACCAGCCCCTGCAATCACCACACCCAACACTGGCCTCTCCCCCAGCTGCACGAGGTTGTTTGTCCCTGCATGGAGGGACACCAAGTGACCAGGCCAGCAGGCCGTGTTTGGAGTGTACTGAGGAGATTTCAGCAGTGCATCGTGTGTGTGTGGGGAGATGAACCCGAGTGAGCACAAACACCATCATCAGCACTCGGGGGTGGCACAGTTCTGGTGGCACAAACAGTGCCTTGAGGCCACTACACTCTGGGAAAACACCTGAATTCATTACTGGGCTGTGGTAAGGATTGCATAGAAAGAAACATCCCGGGCAGGGAGGATCCAGGAAAAAAATGTTCAGCACAGCCATGGACTGCACACAGAGACCATTGGGGTGGGGGTCTGTGGGGAGAAATCAGAGCTGCCTCCCTTCTGAACCACCCTGAGGACCTGGACAGGGTTGTGCTATGCTCTGGGCACTGACCAGGAGCTGAGGGATGTGGAAAAGGCCTTTGGAGTCAGGGATGCTGAGAAGGCTGGGTAGTCTCACTGTGAGACCTCTCTCAAACCCCTTGGAAAGGCCAGAGCCATCCCAGAGGGTGCTGGGCACTTGGGAAGGGCAGACATTGAACCAGTCTGCAAACAGGGCAGGAAGGGGCACTGGGACAGTCACAGACTGGTCAGGCTCAGCAGGGAAGGGCAGGTGGCAAATCCTCCTGCACCCATTCCAGACACTGGCAGCACAAGGCAGGAATTGCAGAACCCCCATGGGAGGGAAAAGAAGGGGATGTTGTGTGCCCAGACTTTAGCCAGGCCTGGGACATGGTCTGCTGTGCTCTCCTCAGAGCCAGATTGGAGAGAGCTGGGCTGCAGGAGAGGAACATGAGGTGGGTGGGAATTTGGCTGAACGATGAGGGTCAAATGTCATCCATGGCACAGAGTCCTCTGGGCAGCCACTCCCTGGTGACATCCCTCAGTGACCAGCCCTGGACCACCAGTGTGGAACATTTCTATTATCTCTACAATGGCATGAAATGCACTTTCAATTCCTTTGTGGATGCTGCCAAGTTGTAGGGAGTCTGTGACCAAATTCATCTGGTTAATGGTGACTGCAAAATGTAATTTGGCAAAATGACTGAGTTGGGTAAATTTCTCTTGTCATCAGGTGTCCACCAAGCCACAAGAAAAGGTTGAATTTATGTATCAGAAAAAAAGGCAGTTCAATACGGAAAATCAAACTCAAACAAAAAAAAACAAAGCAAGACCCACCAGCAACAACAAAAAACCCCACAAACCAAGCAAGCACAAAAAGCAAAGGCCATGCACAGAAGCAAAGCAAATCCACAGGAAATCTCCTAGCAGCAGAAAATACTTAACCATATTGTAGCAGGAGTGGATTCTGTATGTGTAGGTGCTGTTTTGAATAAAAATGTTCTTAAAAAAGAAATCAATTCCCTACGCCCCTTGCCCCTCTCTTCTCTCAGTTTATTTCAGCTTATCATGGTGTACCATGGAATGGAACATCCCTTGGTTCATCCAGCCCAGCTGTCCCATCCCTGTTCCCTCAGGAACACTTGCCCACCCCAAGCCCATGGCTTGGAGGGGCTAGCAGACACACCTCGTGGGGCGAGCACTGTGACAAGGACAGGAGAACAGAACAACATTTACACTGATCAAGGGCAGAGAACAGAACAGCACAGCCTTGGAGGAACAGATAAAGGATGTAGCTGAGGCAGACAGAAGTCACACAAAATGCAAGGAGGATGCCAGATCAGCTCTGCAAGGCTGATAAAGCAGAAATTATAAAAAAAATAATATTGCCCTCACTCAAAAGTGGAGGTTGAGAAGAAGCTCCCTGAAAAGGGCACTGGATGTTGAAGACAGACCCCAAAGAACCATATAAGGACTTGTGATAAGGAGTGTAACTATGTCCAGTAAATTCAAAGAAAGTGGGGATAGCTAAAGTGTATGTAACCAGTGTGTGTGATAAAACCTCTGTTCATTCAATGCTCAGTGCACTCGAATGGAGGAAGTTTTGCCACAGTGACTACCATGATCTAATAAAGAATATTTGTTTTCAGATATTCAAAACTGTGTTCAAAACTTTCTATCCTGTGGGTTTCAGTGTCAGTGCTGTCCTTGACTCCATTATGGCCCTTGCACAGTTTCACAATGGCCCCTTGGTTACATGGGGCCCTGCTGTGTCACAATAAAACCTCAGTGCCAAGAGATTCTGGAGTGTCACAATGGTCTCCCTGGTTCAAACAGGCCCTGGAGTGTCACAATGGCTGCTTGGTTCCATGAGCTTCCATAGTGTCACAATGGTCTCCTTGTTTCTGCAGTGTCATAGTGGACCCTCGGTTCCATTAGGTTCCTAAATGTCACAAGTCTCCTTGGTTCCATGTAGCCCTGCTGTGTCACCACGGCCCCTTGGTTCCATGAGTTTCTGGGCTGTCAACAGTGGTTCCTTTGTTCCAATGAGGCACTGCTGTGTCACAATGGACCCTGGGTTCCATGAAGATCTTCATTGTCACAATATGCCCTTAGATCCATGGCCTCCTTGGATCTGCTTTGTCATAATGGACAATGCAGCCCCAATATGTCACAGTGGCCCCTTGGATCCATGAGGCCCTGCTTTTTCACAATGGATCCTTGGTTCCATAGGTTTTGTAGTATAACAATGGACTCTTTAGTTCTATGAGTTACCCTGCTTTTAGCAGTGGTTTCCTTGGTTCCAAAAAGACCCTGCTGTGTCTTGATGCACCCTTGGCTCCATTAGAAGCTCAGGTATCACAAAGGCTCCTTGGTTCCACAAGGCCCTGCTGTGTCACACTGGTGTCACTCTGTACCAGGTGGCCCTACAGAGTCACCACGGACCCTCGGTTCTATGAGGTTTCATAGCATCCCAATGGTTGCCATGGTTACATGAGTTTCCTTAGTGTCACAATGGTCTCCATGGGTGCATTAGGCCCTGCTTTGACACAATGGTCCCCTTGCTTCCATCGAGGTCCTGCTGTGCCACAAAGGACCCTTGGATCCATGAGGCCCTGCTGTGTCAGAATGGATTGATTTCTCCATTAAGTTCCTTAGTGTCAAAATGGTCTCCTTGGTTCTATGAGGGACCATTGTCTCACACTGGACCTGTGGTTCCAGGAGGTTCCATAGTGTCACCATGGTCTCCTTCAATCAGCAGTGTAACAATGGATCATTGGTTCCATGTGACATTGCTGTGTCACCATGGTCTGCTGGGTTCCATGATTGCCCTCAGTGTCACAATGGAGCCTTGTTTCTGTGAGGCTCTGAACTGTCACAATTGTCTCCTTGGTTCCATGAGCCCCCACTGTGTCAGAAGGGTCCCCTTGGTTCCATGAGGATACAAAAGCTCTGCATAAACACTGAGCAGCACCTGCTTAACACACCTGAGAAAATCTGTCTGCATTCAAAAGAGGGATTAAAGGTGAGAATGGCACCAGCAGCTTCCATCTGCAACAGAGACTCAGGGAAGGGATATAGACAGAGAAGCCATCTGAAAGACTCCAAAAATTCTGCTTCCAGAGATAATTTCTGCTCACATTGTCCCTTGTAGAAAGGTAACATCATTCCAGACAGTCTGTACTGAGCATGTGGTTCCTGAGTGGGGTTTGTTGTTCAGCAAACCTGCTCAGGCTTTTCCATTCTGTCCTCACAAACAGGAAAACTTCTCTTGGGCCTGTGTGCAGGCAGAGCCCTGAGGAGAGCAGGTGGGACATGGTGCAATGATCTGGGACACCCAGCTGCAGAGCTCAGGGGACAAGGTTCTGCTGCAGGGCACAGGGATGTCAGTCCCAGGTGGGCGATGTCAGACATGGTGAGGCTGGGGGTGAGGAGCAGGTTGTCCAAACAGGGTCAGCCTGCAAGGGGCTGATTCTTCTGTGTGCCCACACCTCCTAAGGAAACAATCAGCATCAAGATCACTTGGAAAGGCTTCTAATCAGCTCTTCTCTGAACTGTAATTTGAAACAAAATACTCACTTGATTAAAGAAATAGTGATAAGGCTCACTTTGAAATCTTCCTCCTTAACAGAACTCCAAACAGACTCGAATCAGCTGCAGGAGCCCTGAAGTAAGACAAAGAGCCCCTGAAGGCTTTCTTTATTTTAATCAGCCTCACAGTGGATTTGGGGCTGAGTCCAGAACCCTCAGGCACTGAGAGAAGGTTGAAGAAGTTGCTCAAGGAGGCAGAAGCAAAACTCCAAGTCCCTTGGAGCATCAGTGGCCCCACTGAGGGCAGGGAGTGCCAAAGGCTCCCCAGGGACTGGTGAGAGCAGATCCTTGAGGGCAGGATTGCAGGAGCCCGAGGCTGTGAGCAGGGAACTGCAATGCTGAGCAAGGCCTGGGCTGGCTGGAGGAAGCAGAAAGGCCAAGGCCTGAGCCCAGGCCTGGCCCAGCAGGGCCTGTCCCTCACGGGGGGCTCGGGGCTGTTGCTGGGGCAGTGGGATGGCAGGGGCAGCAAGGACAAATGTCATCAAGCTGTGTGACACTCCAGATGCTCATGGAACCAAGGGCCAGTGTGACACAGCAGGGCCTGATGGAAACAAGAGGCCATGGTGAGCCTGCAGGGCTGGAACACCCCAGAACACTGAAATGCTGGGGGTGACCAAAGGTTCCTTTACTTGAGTTTGGTACAAAGGAGGAACCCCAGCCAGATATTCTCAAGCGGTCAAAATGACATAAAAGTTTTGCTGGCAAAGTATAGAAAATCAAGGAACTTTGGAAAAGGATTTAATACAACATCTAGTCAACATAAAAAACATTATAGCAGGAACTTCATAAACTTTTCCCATTTTACCTTAGAAACCTTTAAACACTTACATTGTTGAGGTACCCAAAACTCTTCCATATAAAGAGCATTAGAAGAAAAGAGAGAGACAGAAAGACAGAAGCTCTATAGACAGACACACACATGGCTCCCAGCTCCTAGGGTTCCAGTGTGGGTGAGACACAGACCCCAGGAGAAGGCAGGGTATGGACCATGGGCTGAGCGCCTGCTCCGTGTTTTAAGCCCCTGGGCCTTCGTGGGCCTCCCCCAGGTGGGACTTGTGATTGCTGGGGCAATCAGAGCCTGGGTCAGCACCACCCCACTGTGTGACTGATTGACAGCTCATCCCCAGGTGTCTGGGACATTGATCTCATCCAGCCTCTGACAGTGACCATGGTGACACTTTGGAACCTCATGGAACCATTCTGACACTCTGGTGCCTCATAGAATCAAGGAGAGCTTTATGAAACTCAAGGGCCCAAGGACCAAGGGTTCATTCTGACCTTGTGAAGCCTGTAGTGTAGAGGAGCCATTGTGACACAGAGAAGGCATTTGGAGCCAAGGGGCCATTGTGACACATCAGGGCATTGTGGAAGAATGAAGCCATTGTGACATTGCAGGACCTCATGGTGTCATTGGGCCATTGTGCCACTACAGAAGCAAGGGGAACATTGTGACCCTGCAGGGCCTCATGGAACCAAGGCATGTTAACTGGAAGGTGCCAGCACAGGCAGGTCAGGCTGCCCTTGGCCTCTTGGGGGCTGCCTCTTCCCTGCTTTCCAAACACTGGAGCTCAAGTCTTTTCTTCCAGGGGAAAAGAACTGTCCTTCTCAAGGTGTCTGTGGTCAAAATTGAGATTCCTCCTCCCAAATTCCATATATTCAAGGATTCCTCCATGACAAAAGCTGCCAGGACAAACAGGTCTGGCTGGCTTTGCCTTCCAGGAGTCACCTCTCATCTGCCTTTGAAACACTGGGGCTCTGTGCTTTCCTTCCAATGGAAAAGAACCATCCTTCTAATCTACACAGAAATGGCCAAAATTGGGATTCCACCTCTGAAATTCCCTATATCCCAGAGTTGCTTTCAGACAAAAGCTGCCAGGCCTGTCTGGCCTTGGCCTCTGATGTCTGCCTTTCATCTGTCCCTGAAACATCAGTGTTCTGTGCTTTCCTTCCAATGGAAAAGAACCATCCTTCTAATCTACACAGAAATGGCCAAAATTGGGATTCCACCTCTGAAATTCCCTATATCCCAGAGTTGCTTTCAGACAAAAGCTGCCAGGCCTGTCTGGCCTTGGCCTCTGATGTCTGCCTTTCATCTGTCCCTGAAACATCGGTGTTCTGTGCTTTCCTTCCTATTGAAAAGAACCATCCATGTCCTCCATGTGTCCATGTCTGAAATTGGGTTTCCACCTCTGAAATACTGTGGATCCAAGGGTTGCTCCCAGGCAAAATCTGCCAGTACTGTCAAGTCTGGCTGGCCTTGTCCTCTGGTGACTGCCCCTGCACCACTGGGGCTTGATTCTTTCCTTCTATGGAGATCACTGGAACACTGTGGGGAACTCATGATGAAACAGAGGGAAATTAAAATTAAAATTAAAATTAAAGTGTTAAGATTAAAAATACAAGAGGATGCTTTAACTAGAAGGGGGGTGACATGATTCTATGAATGCTTAATGTTCATTGTCTTTGCAAGAACAGGAGAACAGAGCAAGGCTACAAGATAAGATGGAAGAAGAATGCATAAACAGGGTGGAAGAACAAAGCTTCTTCCATATAAGGAGGTTTCCTCAGACCCCTGAGCAAGTGAAAACTGGTATCAAGGTCTGGAAGGTGAGTAAAAGCTAATACACATGTGCAAAGAAGGCAAGGTGAAAAGTTCAACTGAGAAGAAGACTGTTTACTTCATCCCAAGGACCCCCAGATGACCACCAGAGCGACCAAGAAGGAGCAGTGTGCAGTCACAAAGAGGCGTGGAGTTAATTATAATACCAAGAGGGGACAGGCAGGGTTAGGAAATGAATATGTATTAGGTGCGTTGTGCAATCCTAACTTGTAGAGAATAGAAAGAGAGGCACAGGTCACCAAAGGTGTGCATGTTTTTGGAGGAGCTATCCCCCATGCACCTCAGCGCTACTTTGCAATTTTACGAGTTGTGGAGTTTTCCTGCGCTTCACTATTGGCGAGCCAGCCAGGAGATCTGTCTGGCTGAGGGAGCACCACCAGGGCAGACACCCTGAGGGGTGTCCCGGGATTTTTTCCTGGAGGGATCCTGAACCTTGGCTCTCTTGCCTTGGGGACATCAAACGACCTGCTGGCAGTGTGGATGAAGCAGTATATAATAAATATCTATAACAGGACTGCTGGTGAGTCGTACAGAGACGTCTGACACTCAGCACAGTCTCAGTGGGCTTGCAAGCTGCTGGCCAAGGGGGCCAGAGACAGAGGGAGAGGGGTCGATCCCCGGCTGATAACGCCACTGACAGAGGGGTCTCACTGAGCTGATAGAGCAGCCCGCTAGCGACTCTGGGGTGAGTTGAGTGAACCCTTGATTTTGCTGCTGTTTTGTGTGACTGTTAAGTCCGGACATGTTGAGTTGTTGAGTGTGTCAGTGAGTGAATGAGCGAGTGTGGAGCTCTATGTGCCTTTCCAGCCTCGGGCGACTGAGGCAGCCGGAGAAAAGCGAAGGGGCGGGGTCAGTGTGGGGACAGTGCAAGTGAGAAGGGAGAAGTGTTGTGATTGAAGACAGAGTGGCTAGTGTTTCTTTTAAGAGTAGATAGACAAATTGAAAGAGTATCCCCACAGCAGTGGTTTGGACTTGATCCCTGGGAATATATTGATCCAATAAGTCATTGGATAAAAAGAGGGAATGAACGGGTCTGTCTAGGAGGGATATAAGAAACCTCTGCAGGGAGATTGGTAACCTTGGACTAGGAGCAACCTGCAGTAGGGACTCTGAGTATTCCAGAGGGAGTGAACAGGATAATTTGTCTTTCTGGGAGATTTAGAGCTGTCAGAGGATCAAGGGTTTGGCATCTGGCATGGGGTTTATTACAGTGTAGAGATTGTGAAATACATTGGCATTGTTGCTCTAATAACCAGCAGGATGTATGCCCCAAGTGTGAATTGCAAAACTATCCTAACCAAGTCAGTGTTTAACCTAATATTCTGAAATTAGTATGTGGAAAGTAATATTGGTTGCCCGCGAATTGGGATTGTGTGTGGGAAGAAAACTGGGAAAGAACAGTGAAATTGTGTGAGGAAAAGTTGGGTGGAAACAAGACAAGACAAGGAGAAGATAATGGGAACTGGACAAAGTAAAGAGAGGCCAGTCCATTAGACTGTGTTATTGCACATTGGAAAAACGTTGATGAACCAGGAGGCCCAGAAAACAAGAGAGATCTTATTAGATTCTGCAAGGCCTGGTGGCCTTTATATAAATTGGACAATGGAGTGAAGTGACCACCCAGTGGAACTTTGTATTTTAACACGCTATTACAGCTCATGCTATTTCTTGGGAGGGAAGTGGACAGAGGTATCATGTGCAGATATGATTTCTCCCTTCAAAATCACCCCGAATGGCAGAGGGACTGTGGGCTCAGGGTTCCATCTGACCCTCTGGTATTGGCCCTAGAGAAGGAGGATAAGAGAGGAAAGCTCAAGCAGTGTTGTTCAGTGTGTAGTATAGGGCAAAGATGCACATAATCTGATAAGGTTTACCAGACTGTGGCCCAGGAACAAGATCTGGCAGACGATTTTCTGAGGTCCCCCCAGGTAAAACAGGAAAGGGATGAGGACTCAGAGGATGGAGACCCCCTTCTGATCACACACCAGACTAGACAACAGATGTTGGAGTCTGTAAGTCAAGGGTCTCTCCGAATTCTTCAGAGAGAAATCAGAGTGCAGGGATTGAATTAAAACCTTTGGATGGATTCAAGTATATTAAACCACTCACACATAAAGTAGAGGTGTAAGTTTAAGTTTTAGAATAAGGAAGTAAGAATAAGTTTTAAGTGCTTTTAGAGAGTAAAGATCTCAGAGACCAGTGTAGAAGCATGAGCTCTAGTGAGGGTTGAAAAATATAGCCTTAGATACAAGTGTTTCTGTGGAGGCTCCAGGAACATAGTATTAGACATAATAAAACTATACTAAGAATATTGCTTACATTTTTTTAGATAGAACAAGATAGAACATATATGTAGTTTATACATAGCTGGTGTGCTAAGAAACTAGAACTAGGTTTGAGTTTGTGTCTTTAGCTTGTTGGGAAGTTTGGATATAAGAATCTATGCACTGGGGAGAGACTCACCTTTTGCTTCTTGCCTTTTGGTTTTGTTCCTGCCCTCTCACTTCTCTCCTCACCACCACCATCATCACCCAAAGAAGAGAGGAGCTGCCCCAGCAACATCGGCCCTTCAGGACCATTGGGAGCAGCTTCTGCTTCTGACTGGGACTTTACCTATTTAGGACTCTATACCAAAACTTTAGCATGGACTTGAACGCTTGTGACCCTTTGCCTTTTGAGACTGATGTGCCTTTGCAATAAATAACTTTATAGCAACTATTAGCTGCTCGACTCTTTAAAGAAAACAATCACAACTCAGCTAACAGGCATACATATTACAGGTATCTCTGTGAGAGGCAAGGGGACCAGTGGGAGGAATGGTATTGGTTAAAGTTCCCTTCTCCACAATCGACTTGGAGGCATGGGAAAAGGTTGCTAAAAATTACCACAGTGATCCAGTTAACACAGCTAAATGTCTGAGATTTATAATAAAATAACATAATCCAGATTGGAAGGATATGCAATTATTATTGGATGCACTGACTGAGACAGAGAAACAATTAATTATAAAAATGTCAGGGGATTTGGCAGAAGGTTATTATGAAAAGCAACAATTGGATGTGAAAGATTATTTCCCACTCCAAAATCCACAGTGGGACCCAAACAGATCAGCAGAATTGAAAAAGTTTAAAGCTATCAGGCGTGGATTGCAAAGGGAATTGAAAAAGCCATTCCCAAAACTATAAATTGGTCAGCATTGTATGAAATTAAGCAGGGGCCCTCTGAGCCACCATCCGAATTCCTCGATCGATGAAGGGATGCAATGTGCTGCCACACACCACTGGAGCCTGGGTCTGACACAGGGACACAGCAGCCAGTCAGTTTATTCCTGGGGCAACCTACGGGTGACATAAGATGGAAACTTCAAAAGATACGGGGGGTGGATTGGAGGAACTTAGAGACTCTGGTGGATGAGGCGTGGAGAGTCTTTAGGAACAGGGAAGAAGGATATAAACAAGGAATGAGGAAGTTTGTGGCTGTCGTGAGAGGGAGAGAGGAAGACACGGACAGGGACCACCTAGGCAAGGCCCATCCCAGCTGGGCAGAGACCAGTGTGCAATCTGTAAGAAATATGGTCACTGGAAAAATCAATGCCCAGAACGAAGACGTGGTGGCCCTCAGGAAAAGGGAGAACTAATTGCACACGTGACAGAAGACTGAGGAGGACCAGTAGATCGCACCCCAGGAGATCCACTGGTTATAAAATTGAAGCTGGGGGAAAAAGACAAAGAGGTGAAACTTCTGGTTGACACAGGGGCAACATATTTGGTTTTAACTATGGCACCTGTGGAGAAGGATTATGTTACAGTAATAGGAGCAACCGACCAACCTGAAAAAGCATATTTTTGTAAACCATTGAAGTATAGGCTTGGAAAGCAATGGAGCATTCATAAATTTCTATACCTGCCCAGTTCCCCAAGGCATGTTTTGGGGAGAGACTTGTTGGAACAATTACAAATAACCATTAAATCTAAAATTGGGGAGGTTATTCTGGAGGTAAATGATGAACAGCACATAGAGGCATTAAGTTTATTATTAAGAGCTGTTCAAATGGAGGGAGAAATTAGTGAAGAAATAATAAATCAAGTATTTCTTGGAGTGTGGACTTCTAATGTAGCAGGGTGGGCAAAAAATGCATCTCATATAGTAATTAAACTGAAGGAAGGAAAGCAACCAGTTAGAATTAAACACTACCCTTGAAAAGAGAGAACAGGGAAGAAATTAGCCCAATAGTTGAAAACTTTTTGCAATTAGGGTTCTTAAAAGAATGTCAATCTGAGTTCAATAGTCCCATCTTACAGCTATGAAAACCTGATGGGTCATATTGGATAGTACAGGGTCTAAGAGCTGTTAACAGAATAACTGAAGATCTCTATCCTGTGGTAGCAAATCCATACACTTTGCTAACGTGCCTAACACCAGAGCTAACTTGGTTTACCATTTTAGACTTGAAAGATGCCTCCTTTTGCTTCCTTCTCCATGAAGACAGCCAGAAAATATTTGCATTTGAATGGGAAAACCCTAAAAGCAGGTGCAGATCCCAGTTCATATGGATGATGTTGCCTCAGGGATTTAAAACTCTCCTACCCTGTTTGGAGAACATGCAAAGATCTGGGATCCTGGGAGGCTCCCCCAGAAGAAGGAAAGCTACTGCAGTACATGGAATGATCTCCTCATAGCCACCCAGATGAAAGAGGCATGTGCAGCCTGCACAGTAACCCTCCTAAACTTTCTAGGACTTGAGGGATACAGGGTATCAAAGAAAAAGGTCCAGGTAGTGAAGTGAAAAGTAATTTATCTAGGTTATGAAATTAGTGTGGGACATCAGACTGTAGGGCAAGATCACAAGGAAGTGATCTGCAAAACCCCAAAGCCTCAAACAGTGAAGGAACTGCAAACATTCTTAGGAATGACAGGGTGGTGCCAATTATGGATTTATAATTATGGTGTACTTATGAAACCCCTGTACGTGCTCATTACAAATGGGAACAGAGAACTCCAGGGGACAAAAGAGGCCACTCGGGCCTTTCACCAGCTGAAGAATGCTCTAATGTCAGCTCTGGCTCTCAGACTCCCAGATGTGAGTAAACCATTCTTTCTGTTTTCCCATGAGAAGCAGGGAATTGCCCTGGGGATACTGGCCCAGGACCTGGGTCCATACCAGAGAGCAGTTGTTTGCTTCTCCAAACAACTGGACACAACAGCCAAGGGATGGCCGGGATGCCTCAGAGCCCTTGCAGCAGTGGTGCTGAATATTCAAGAGGCACACAAATTCACCCTGGGCCAGAAAATTACTGTATTGGTGTCTCACACAGTGTCTGCAGTGCTGGAAGTAAAGGGTGGGCACTGGCTCTCCCCACAAAGGTTCCTGAAATACCAAGCCATCATGGTAGAACAAGACAATGTAGAGATAATTGTGACTAACATTATCAACACAGCTTCTTTTCTTAGTGGAAATCAAGAAAAGTGATTTTTTTACACCATGACTGCCTGGAGACTATCAAAGCCTCCTACTCCAGCTGCCCAGATCTGAAGGACACCCCTTTGGATGACACCCAAACCTGGTTCACTGATGGAAGCAGCTACGTTGTCAGTGGAAAGTGACATGGTGGGTATGCAGTTACCACCTGCAAAGAGGTAACAGAATCTGGACCTTTGCCAGTAGATACCTCTGCACAAAAAGCTGAGATAATTGCTCTAACCTGCACCTTAGAGATCATGAAAGGAAAGAAAATAAATATTTATAGAGACTCAAGATATGCATTTGGGGTTGTACACACACATGGAGCCATCTGGAAAGAAAGAGGACTGTTAAACTCACAAGGGAAAAACATCAAACATGCACAGGAAATATTGCAGCTACTGAAAGCAGTTCAGCTACCTGAGCAGGTAGCAATTATGGACATTAAGGCACACCAGAATGTGAGCTCAGAATTGGAGGAAGGAAATGAGCTGGCAGACAGAGAGGCAAAAGAAGCAGCAAAAGGTGAGATGACGATTGAGGGAGCTTTAATTCCAGATGGACTGTTCTCCCTTGAAGGTAAGCCAGTATATACCAGAAGGGATAGAAAACTAATTAAGGATCAAGGAGGAATGTATAACCAAGAGGGATGGGCTGTTACTGCAGAAGGGACAATGGTCATCCCTTCTCACCTGTTATGGTCATTAGTAAGGGAAGAGCACCAGAAAACACACCGGGGAACAGATGCCCTGTATAGCTATCTAATTGAAAAGATTACTGCCAGAAATTTATACTCTATTATCGTTCAGGTAGCCCAGCAGTCTGACATTTGGCTCCAGACCAAACCCAAGAATATCCCCAACCCAAAACTTGGTCAAATTGGAAAAGGCCATGGTCTTGGGCAACAGTGGCAAATTGACCTTTCAGAACTCCCAAAAAAAGGGGGATATCAATATTTGCTGGTGTTAACAGACACCTTTTCAGGGTGGCCAGAGGCTTTTCCCACCAGAACTGCCAAAGCCTGAGAGGTAACCAGGGTATTGTTACAAGAGATAATCCCACGCTTCAGAGTTCCAGCCACAATACCTTCAGATGGAGGGCCACATTTTATTTCAAAAATAGTACAACAAATCAGTTATCACTTGGGCATAGACTGGGAGCTCCATACTCCATATCATCCCCAGTCAAGTGGCCAAGTTGAAAAAATAGATCATTTAATTAAGCTAGGACAAGAAGCTAATTTACCCTGGCCTCAATTTCTCCCACTGGCATTGCTGTGGATCCAAACCAAGCCTAGAGCCAAAGAAAATCTAAGTTCCTTTGAAATGATTTATGGGAGACCATAGGAGTGCAAAAGGGATTGTCTACCCAAGTGGGGGAACAGAGGCTGCCTGCCTATACAATAGCCTTAAGTAAGCAACTCAGAGAAATTGAGAAAAATGTGGCTGGAACTCGGGGCAGAGGGCTGGATGGATCAGTGCATGACATACAGCCTGGAGATTATGTGTATGTTAAGTCTCTTACAGAAAAACTTTATAGCCACAGTGGGAAGGACCATTCAGGTGCTTCTCACCACCTTCATTGCAGTTATGATCAAGGAGCAGAGTGCCTGGATTCACCATTCTTGAGTGAAAAAGGCTCCACAAGCCCCTTGGAAAGTAACACTGGGTGACAATGAAATGATATTAAAATTTACTCGAGCAAAATGAGTACATTGTGGTTGGGAATATTCAGTAATTTAGTTTGCAGAAATCTAGTCAATAGAAGAGTTTTGTTTGTTTTGCTTGTAGTCATAAGCGTAATCCAAGAATTGGAAAGCACCTCTAGCCAGAATAATGCTGAATGGCCTTGGTCCCAAGCTTTCATTCAGTACACTGCATCCATGGGAAAGTGTTCTGATATAAAAGATTTAAACCTATCAACTGTGGTCATGCACAAAAACCGGGTATATGAAAAGCAGGAATGGCAAAAGCAAAGGTCGTGGTCCCTTCAAGGGACTATAGGAGAAGTAATCAGAATAGGGTCCCGAATGATTAGTGGGACTCAGCATGAGAACACAATTCAAATTAGTGTTTCAACTTCTCCTACAGACAAGCACCTGGAGATTTGCAATGGTCTAAGTAAATTAGATTGTTGGTATGATTTTACGTTAGTACAGACTGTGGATGTGGCCTTTGGAGCCATGACACTACTGGGCTCTCATTTAAATTTAAATTAAAGGCCATGCCTATTACAACAATTGAATCTACTGTAACCTGTGTTAGTACCCAAGCCCAGACCACACCACCTAAGATTGAACCTAAAATTTATGAAGTTGGCCCCTATGTAATAAGGAACACAGGCCAACAACCACTGTTATTTAACCCCGAGTGGTCTCTCAAGCGTGTTGAAAGACTAATGGAAACTAATATCTCTGAAATTCAGCCAGCCTGCTCCTCTTTCCTAAAGACATCCTTTGAGGGCTGGGCAACATGGTTACAAAAGCAAGTACAATTCAGGGGCAGAATGAGAAGAGATTTAACTGGAATATGAGGAGCAGGATTGAGAGTCTTAAATGGAATCGATTCAGAAATATTAATGAATAAGTTGGGCACTGCAACAAGTGATTTGACAAAGTTAAAACAGCCCCTACAGTCATCTTTACTGGCATTAGGAGCTAGTCAATGGCAGGTTTGAAAAGTGTTACCTTTGTGACTCTGAGGGGCCCCATGGAACCAAGGGAACATGGAAGAGCTCTGGCTGGCCTGGCCTCCCAGGGGCTGCCTGAGAGGTTCAGCTGACCTTGGCACGGCTGGGGCTGCTTCTCCTCTACCTGTGGAGCTCTGGGGCTATGTGCTTTCCTTCCTATAGAACAGAGCTGTCCTTCTCCTCCAGGTCCCATGGCCAGAATTGGGATTTGGCCTCCAAAATTCCATATATCCAAGGATTGTACTCAGATGAAACCTGCCAGGAAAGATAGATCTGCCTGGCTTGACCTCCCAGGGACCAGCTCTCATTTGCCTTAAAACACTGGGCCTTTGTGCTTTTCTTCCTATGGAATTAAACATATTTTATTTCCAGATGCCCATGGCCAATATTAAGACTCCATTTCCAAAATTCTGTATATCCAAGGATTGTTCCAAGACACAAGATGCTATGAGAGATGTCTGGCTGTCCTCGCTTATGGTGGCCACCTCTCATCTTCCAAAACACTTGGACTTTCTGCTTTTCTTTCATATGGAAAAACCCATGCATTTTGACATGGTGTCCATGGCCAAAATTGGGATTCCTCCTCCCAAATTCCATATGTCCAAGGATTGCTCCCAGACAAAAGCTGCCATTCTGTCAAGAATGGCTGGCTCTACCTCCTGAGGGCCGGCTCTCACCTGCCTTCCAAACACTGGGGCTCATGCTTTCCTTTTTATGGAAAAGACTCGTCCTGCTTGTCCAGGCACAAATGGCCAAAATTGGCATTCCACATTCAAAATTCTCTATATCCAAGTGCTACTCCCAGACAAACCTGCCAGGACAGACAGATGTGGCTGGCCTTGGTCTCTGGTGCTTGTGTCTCATCTGCCTCTGAACCACTGGGACTTGGTGCTTCCCTTCCCATGGAGACCACTGTGACTCTGCGTGGGCTCATGGAAGCCAGGGGCCATTGTGACACTGCAGGGCTTGTGGAACCACGGGGACCACAGGGATGCTGTGGTGTTCCATGGAACCAAGGGGACACTGTGGCACTGCTGAGCCCCAAGGAACCACCAGGCCTTTGTGACACGGCACGGCCCCATGGAACCAAGGAAACATGGAACAGCTCTGGCTGGCATGGGCTCCTGGGGGCTGCCTGAGAGGTTCAGATGACCTGGGCATGGTGAGAACTTCTTCTCCAATGGACCTGGAGCAATGGGGCTCCATGCTTTCCTTCCCATGGAACAAAACTGTCCTTCACTTCCAGCCACAAATGGCCAAAATTAGGATCCCTCCTCCAACATTCTGTATATCCAAGTATTGTTCCCATATGAAACTTGCCACGACAGACAGCTTTGGCTGGCCTTGGCCTCTTGGGGGCCAGCTCTCATCTGCCTTTGAAACACTTTGGGGCTGTGCTTTTCTTCCCACGGAAAAAAATCTTTCCAGTCCAGGCATCCAAGGCCAAAATTGGGAATTCATCTCCAAAATTCTATCGATCTAAGTATAGCTCCGAGACAAAATCTGCCTGGACTGACAAGTCTAACTTCCCTTGGCTTCCTGAGGGCCACTCTCAGCTGCATTGAAACACAGGGGCTGTGCTTTCCTTCCTATGGAAAAGAACTATCCTTCTCTTCCAGGTACCTATGGTAAAAATTAGAATTTGGCCTCAAAAATTCCATCTATTGAAGGATTGCTCCCAGACAAATGCAGCCAAGACAAACAGGTCTGGCTGACCTTGGCATCTGGTGAACGCCTTTCCTCTTTTAATTTTGGGATTCTGTGGTTTCCTTCCCACAGAAAAGAACCATACCTCTTGTCCAGGTGCCCATGGACTCAAGCACTTGACCACTGTATAGGGACAAAGAAGCTAAGTGGAGTGGAGACTGAGGATGGCAGAGGAGAGCCCTGGGAGGGATTGAAGATCAGTTTCAGTGATGGTGGATCCTTTTGACATAGAGGAAAACAGCCACAGAAAGAAAGAATTAATGCCAAGTGCAGCTGGGGTGGTCCAGAGTTGACACAAGGAGAAAGGAATTTCTCTCCCAGGGCAGGGCTGGGGTGCAGCACATCCCCCAGAAGGAATCTGGAGCAGCCCAAGGCTTTGTGTGTCCAGGCAGAGGCAGGCAGGAGGCAGAGCTGTCAGCAAAGGAAGGGGCCAGCGAGGTGGGGCAGCCGGGGGATGACGACAGCCTGCAGGGACAGAGGCGCAGGGCATGGACACCGTAGGACAGCCTGGGCTGCAGAGGGCACAGGGATGGGCAGCAGCTGAAAGGCCCTGACACAGCCAACTCCTGCAGCACTTGGGCCATGCAGGCTGGCCCTGGGCCTGAGGCCAGCAGGGGACAAGTGAGCCTTGCTGTGCTGGGGCCTCATTGCCTCCTTGTCCCTGCTCAGCAGCCTGGCAGGGGCCGCCCCATGGTGCTGCCCTTGGCATTGCACATGGCCAGAGCCCAGTGGGCCGGGAAGAGCCCTGAGCAATGAGGGAGGGACAGGATGTGCCTTGCCAGGGGCTGGGGCTCAGCCCTTGACCCTTTGCATTCCTGAAACACATCCAGGTTTGCTCAGCATCACAGACACCTTTCCCTTGTTTGTCCCCACCTGTCATCAGTGCCTCCAGTGTTCTGCTCTAACTGGAACCTGGGGACACTTTCTCAGTCCTGTCCCTCAGTGGGACCCATTAAAACTTGAAGAAACTTCAGTGTTTCAATTAAAATTTGAGTTCTTGAGAAGTTTTTCAAGTACACTCTGAGGGACTGAGTCTGATGCAGACAGCACCAACGCCCTGAGAGGGTCATTAAAGTCCTTGTGCTGTGTCTGTGCTGATGAGCTGCGCTGGGTTCCTGACACAGAGGGTGATCCTGGCAACCAAGAAGAGCTTCAAAAACACATTTCTCTTCATGAGCAGCTCTTTTCCCAGCCCAGCAGGGCTGGGGCACTGCCTGCAGCCACCCCAGGCACAGCACAGAGGCACAGAGAGCTTCAATCAGTCAGGGCTGGGAAGATGCTCAGAAGTGCCTGGGGCAGAATCACTCCCAGCCCTTGACACAGGAAGCCTCTGGCTGCAGGATAATGCAGCTGCAGCTCCTGCAGTGATCTCCTAAAGCTGCAACATCCCAATGCCTGCAGACTGTGTGAGTACATTCTCTGATGATCTCTTGTGTAGAGCAGCCAGGGGTGCCCAGGGCTGTCGTGCAGAGCAGGGTCCTGCAGCCCAGGGCGCTGTGCTGGGGCAGGGACTCTGCTGCTGCCAGGGAGAGCTCTCAGCCAGCCCTGGGAGCTGCTCCCAGCACTGGGGGACAAGGTCTGGGTGGAAGGAGACAGCTGGTGAGGTTTGGAAGTCTTGTCATTGTGTGGTGAGGATGCTGCATATTCAGGACTGCTCCCAGAGTAGCATTTAACTCCAGAATATTTCTAGGTAGATTACAAAGGGAACACAGAGAGGCAGGGGCTGCATAAAAAAGATAATCCTAATTTTATATTCTATTGCTCTGTGTTGCATAGGTGGGGAAATTGCATATAGATATTCGTCTCAGTTCAGGTTGGGAAAAATAATTTTTTATCTCAGATTTTAATAAAGCAGGAAGTAACAGAAATCAGCACTTACAGGCAACATCAGTGTCACTTTTCCAGCCTCCTCAGGGTTGCTGTGCTGTTCCCATCAGAGCCTGCAAAGGCAGAGGTGGCCCTGGGCAGTGCCCTGTGCTGGGAGGGGTGTGCAGGGCAGAGCTGAGCCCCCAGGGCTGGGCTGGTCACTGGCAGCACTGGCAGGGCTCAGCCCTGGGCACAGGGAAGCAGCTGCTGCCAGGGACAGCTCCAGGCAGCAGAGCCCTGGGCAGGCAGTGGGGGAAAAGTGCCACAAAGCTGGGCTGGGATATTTCAAGTCCTCTCCAAACTGAACTATTCCATGATTGCTTTTATTACAGATCCCTATGCCAAGACACAGGAAATGTCCAACAGCAGCTCCATCAGCCACTTCCTCCTGCTGCCATTGGCAGACACGCGGCAGCTGCAGCTCCTGCACTTCTGCCTCTTCCTGGCCATCTCCCTGGCTGCCCTCCTGGCCAACGGCCTCATCATCAGCGCCGTAGCCTGCGGCCACCACCTGCACACCCCCATGTTCTTCTTCCTGCTCAACCTGGCCCTCTCTGACCTGGGCTCCATCTGCACCACTGTCCCCAAAGCCATGCACAATTCCCTCTGGGACACCAGACATATCTCCTATGCTGGATGCGCTGCTCAGCTCTTTTTCTTTGCCTTTTTCATCTCATCAGAGTTTTCCCTCCTGACCATCATGTGCTACGACCGCTACGTGTCCATCTGCAAACCCCTGCACTACGGGACCCTCCTGGGCAGCAGAGCTTGTGCCCACATGGCAGCAGCTGCCTGGGCCAGTGCCTTTCTCAATGCTCTGCTGCACACAGCCAATACATTTTCCCTGCCCCTGTGCCATGGCACTGCCCTGGGACAGTTCTTCTGTGAAATCCCCCAGATCCTCAAGCTCTCCTGCTCACACTCCAACCTCAGGGAAGTTGGGCTCATTGCTCTTAGTGCCTGTTTAACTTCTGGCTGTTTCGTGTTCATTGTTTTCTCCTATGTGGAGATCTTCAGGGCTGTGCTGAGGATCCCCTCTGAGCAGGGAAGGCACAAAGCCTTTTCCACCTGCCTCCCTCACCTGGCTGTGGTTTCCCTGTTTGTCAGCACTGGCATGTTTGCTAACCTGAAGCCCCCCTCCATCTCCTCCCCATCCCTGGATCTGGCAATGTCAGTTCTGTACTCAGTGGTGACTCCAGCCCTGAATCCCCTCATCTATAGTCTCAGGAACCAGGAGCTCAAGGCTGCAATGTGGAGACTGATGACTGGAGGGTTTCAGGGACATTAAACTTCCACAAAAATAATGAAAATCACATAAATAAAATCCATTTTTAATAGGTCTTGTTTGCTTAGTTGTGTGATTCTTTTTCTTTTGTTTTAGTTTTTCCATATTGTCCACAAATATAAGCTTTTGCTCGTCTCATTTCTCAATTTGTTTCTCCCCACCTTCCCTGTGGCCACAGGCTCTGTCAATGAGGAGCTGCACTCTTGGTGGCTATATATGAACTAAAGGATCTCCCAGCAAAGTTTTCTCCAGAGATGCCCCTTTTGTTCCCTTCTCAGGAGCTGCAGCAGCAATGTCTGTTTGCAGAGCTGGGGCAGATCAGTGCTGGCACAGCAGCTGTGCCCAGCAGCAGCAGCACTTGGTGTTGCCAGTGCTGCTCCCGTGCCACTGCCCCGCTGCCCTCCTGGCCCTCGTCTTGCTGCAGGGCCTGAGTGCTCTCGGGGCCGGGCACAGCCCTGGGGGTGGCAGTGCCAGGGCTGCAGCAGAGACAGGCCATGGGCACTGCTGGGGCAGCACTGACGCCTCAGGCCAGGGCCTGGGGGCTCCAGGCTCCTTGGCCAGGCTCTCTCCACAACACTTGGCCAGCCCAATGCTGAGCACAGAAAAGCCCCGGGAGCAGCCCCAGGCTGGCCGTGGGCAGGCTGGGGGCAAACAGCATGGCTGGTGCTCTGCAAGCTCCCTGCAAGGGGGACACCCTGGCAAGGAGCAGCAGAGCAGGGGCTGATCCATCCCCACTGCGCTGGACACCCCAGGGCAGCGTCCCAGAGCGTCCTCATGCACCTGCCAACAACATCCCCCCTCTGCAGCCCTGGCCTCTCCCCCAGCTCACACAGGAGCCGCATCCTTGCAGGCACACACATGGCAGCACTGGCTCAGGAGCCCCTGTTTGCATTGCACACAGCAGGCTCAGCACCCCCATGGTGCTGCTGTGGGGACATGGAGCTGAGTGAGCACAAATGCCATCAGCCCCTGGGGCCAGCAAGGGCTGGGGGACGGCAGGGAAACCACTCAGCTTTGTCATGGCCTCTGAAGTCAGCCAGGAAGTTTGTTCCCATCAGCTGTGAGTTTCCTGTCCCACTGCAGACATTGCTGCCTGGCAGCCACCACCAAACTGCCTTGAGCATTTCCTTTGCTTCACCTTTGCTTTCTTTTTTCTTACCTTCTCAAGATTTCTTCCTCTTGGCCATCCCTGTCCCTCCCCTGCAAACAGCCATCCCTGTTTGTCCTTTCCTCTCTGGCCTCACTCCTCATTTCAGTTCCTCAGTTGGCACCATGGGAACATCACTTGGGGAGCAGGATCATCCTCCAAGTGCTTCAGGAATTGTCTGCAGGGTCCTGCAGTTCCTCGTGCTGCTCCCTTGCCAGAGGCACCACAGGCCAGGGGGGCACATCTGAGCTGCTGTGTCGGGGTGTGGGGCTCCCTGTTGTGGGCAATGAGGAGGGGCTGGAGAGGCTCTGCAGGACTGACAGGATGGGCTTTGGGGCTGTGTGGAGAAGCTGAGGGACCTGGGCTGCTGGACCTTGTGAAGAGGAGGCCCAGGGCTCATCCTGCAACTGCTCCAGGGGTGGTTTCAGAGAATCACAGAATCAGCCAGGCTGGAAAATACCTTGGAGATCATCAAGTCCAACCTGTTCCCTGACACCACCTTGTCTCCCTGAGCCTCCCCTTCTCCAGGATAAACATCCCCAGCTCCCTCAGTCACTCCTCACAGGACTTGTGTTCCAGAACTGTCACCAGCCTTTTTGCCCTTCTCTGCACACACTCCAGCCCCTCCATGTCCTTCCTAAATTGGGGGCCCAGTACTGGACACAGCACTCGAGGTGCTGCCCAAGTAGTGCTGATCACAGGAGAAGAATCACTGTCCTGCTCCTGCTGGCCACACCATTCCTGATCCAGGCCAGGAGCCATTGGCCTGCTTGGCCACCTGGGCACACTGCTGGCTCATGTCCAGCCTGCTGTCCATCAGTGCCCCCAGGTCCCTTTTCCCCTGGCCACTGTCTAGCCACTCTGTCCCCAGCCTGTAGCGCTGCAGGGATGGTTGTGGCTAAAGTTCACGGCCCGGCACTTGGACTCGTTATACTCAACCTTATTGGATTTGGGCCCTGGATCCAGCCTGTCTAAGTCTGTGTACAGAGCCCTCCTACCTTCCAGAAGATCCACACTCACACCCAGCTTGGTGCCATCTGCACATTTGCTGATGCTGCACTCTATGCCCTCATCCAGATCATCAATGCAGATATTGAAATCCACGCTGGCTGCCTCTGATCCCTCAGCCATCCTGGAGGTGCCCTGTGATGGCACTCAAGGTGATCTGTTCCATCACCTCACCAGGCACCCAGGTCAGGCTGACAGGCCTGCAGTTCCCCACATCCTCCTTCCAGCCCTTCTTGGGCATGGGCTCACATTGGCACCTCCAGTCCTCTGGCACCTCCCTGCTGAGCCAGCACTGATGAGAAATGATGGAGAGCAGCTTGGGGAGCTCATCCAGCAGCTCCCTCATCCCCCTAGGATAGATCCCATCTGTTCCCAGAGACACCAGTGAGCATCTGAGTGGCTCAGCAGGTCCCCAGCTGCTTCCTCCTGGATTACAGGGGGTCTGTTCTGCTCCCTGTCCCCATCTCCCAGCTCAGGAGAACACTCGTCCTGAGGACAGCCTGACTGACTCTTTGTTGAAAACTGAGGCAAAGAAAGGGTTAAGCATCCCAGTCTTTTCCTCATCTTTGGCAACAATATCCCACCAAAAAAAGAATGGATTTTCTACTTGTCCCTCGTTTTGCCTGTAATGTTTTAATAAAATAATTTCTGATATCTTCTGCAGAAGTAGCCAGGTTATGTCCTAATTGAGGTTTCACTTCTCTTAATTTTTTTTCACTTCTCTAATTCTCTCATTGGCATGATTAAAAAATATCTTTAAACCCTTCCTGCTTTGTCTACCTCTCTGTCCAAAGCCTCTTTTTTTCCCTGAGTGCTTGGAAAAAGCTCCATCTCAGCCAAGCCAGTCAGTTTTCTTGCTACATCACTGAACACTTTTTGGCACAGATGGACAGGCTGCGCCTTCAAGATTTCTTTCTTGTAGTGCGTCCATTCTTTCTGGAATCCTTTGTTTGAAAATGCGCTTTGCCATAAAAAAATCAGTACCTGATTTAGTACTGTCAAAATCTGCATCCTGAATAAACTGAAATCTGCTGTGACTCAAGTGTAGAAGTTTTGTTGAGGCCCCTCCTCCTTTCACAGAATATTTAAAAACTCAATAATTTTATGGTCACTGTAGCCCAAACAGCCTCTGACCACCACATCTCCCACTAGCCCTTCTCTCTTTGTGAACAGCAGGAGACAGAGCTTCCCTTGCAAGTGGGAAGAGAAGGAAACCTCCCCAAAGTGCAGCCTGGAAGGTTCAGCCTGGAGGTGAGGAAACAGAAAAGTCCCTCCCAGGGCAGAATGTTGGTGCCCGAGGTGTCCCAGCGTGAGGCTGGGCCATGCCATGGCTCTGTGTGCCAGGAGCCGGCAGCGCTGGGTGCAGGGAGCCCAGGGAGGGCACAGCAATGCTGGGCTGAGAAATGCTGGGGGGGACAGCGAGATGGGCGTGTGCAGCCGGCCAGGGCACAGGAGCAGCACGCACAGGGGGCACAGCCTGCAGGAGAGATGGCCGAGGGCTGGGCAGGGCTGGCAGGGCCAGAGGCACCCAGGCCTTTGTGCCCTGGGCTCGGGCAGGGCCTCTGCAGCCCCACAGAAGGAACTTTCCTGGCAGGGGCTGCACTTTGCTTCTGCCTCGGCCCTCCCTCAGGAGGCTGCCAGGGCTGGCAGCTTGATGACATTTGTCCTTGCTGCCCCTGCCATCCCACTGCCCCAGCAACAGCCCCGAGCCCCCCGTGAGGGACAGGCCCTGCTGGGCCAGGCCTGGGCTCAGGCCTTGGCCTTTCTGCTTCCTCCACCCAGCCCAGGCCTTGCTCAGCATTGCAGTTCCCTGCTCACAGCCTCGGGCTCCTGCAATCCTGCCCTCAAGGATCTGCTCTCACCAGTCCCTGGGGAGCCTTTGGCACTCCCTGCCCTCAGTGGGGCCACTGATGCTCCAAGGGACTTGGAGTTTTGCTTCTGACTCCTGGAGAAGCTTCTTCAACCTTCTCTCAGTGCCTGAGGCTCCTGGACTCAGCCCCAAATCCACCCTGGGGATCATTAAAATACAGAAAGTCCTCAGGAGCACCTTGTCTTCTTCCAGTTGTCTTCAAGTTTCCAGGGCTTGTGCACCTGCTTGGAGTCAATTTGGAGTTTTGTTATTGAGGAAGGATTTCAATGTGCACCTCATGACTTTTGTGGTTTTAATCACATGACTATTTTTTTATTTTTCATTTTAGAGGAGAGCTGACTGAAGCATTCCCCAAATGATCTTGATGCTGAATGTCTCCTTAGGAGGTGTGGGCACCCAGAAGTACAAGCCCCTTGAGGGCTGACCCTGTTTGGACAACCTGCTCTTCACCCCCAACCTCAGTGTGTCTCACATCACCCACCTGGGACTGACATGCCAAAAAAAAGATTATTAATCTCTAATTTATTTATTTTTTTCATAATAATACTATTCAATATTTTTATTACCTTAATTTTCTATTTATATAAAAAAATCCATACTTTTATGGCAATGTAAAAATTTTTTTTGGTCATGAATTCCAAGTAACGCAATTCCCTTCATTAATAAGTGACCACGATTGGCTATGGATTTCTCCAGCTTTATGATTACCAGTCCTATTTTTAATACCATTGTCATATTTTTAATCATTTTCTCAGATTAATCATTTTTAATCATTTTCTCAGATTTTCTCTGGGGTACATTTGAGGCACTTTTGGGTCTGGAGAAGGAATTTAGACAGAGCTTTAGAGTCTAGAAGAAACTTGTGAGACCTGAGAGAGCACTAGGAGGGGCACTGAGAGATTGTGATGGACACTTTGGAGCCCGGGAAAGCTCTTGGAGGTCCAAGAAGGCACTTGGAGGTCAGGGAGGGGAATCTGGGGCCATTCTGGCTCCAGGCGGGCACTTGGGGGGCTCTAACGGGTCTCTCCGGGGCGCGGGGAATGATGGGAGTTGTAGGCACAGGTATAATATGGTTTGATAGGGCCGTGGAGCATCATGGGAGTTCTGGGCACAGCTACAATGGCTCTCGGTGGGGCGCGGTGCATGATGGGAGATGAAGGCACGTCTGCAATACCACTCTATGGGAACTGTGAAGCATCATGGGAGCTGTAGTCCCGGAAGTGGCTCTGACAAAGAAAGGAAACTCGTCCTTGCCAGACCTCCTGAGGAGAGACCCTGCATCAACATCAATCACAGAATGCTGCAATCACCTCTGCTCTAGAGAGCAGTAATAAAATACACCCTTGAAAATAGGAATGTGTGTTTCTAAGAAGCTCTTTGAAATATTTCTCCATATCTGGAGTTGAAAACCTTCCTAATGAACTGCACCACAGCAGAGGGAAATCAAGGCAGAGCCATGGTTTGCCAGGACTTGCTTGATACCAATGAGCCCCGTGGTGCATTTGGTGCTGCCAAGGAGCTCCAAATAATATTTTGGAAATATTGGCTCATTCTCTTCAGCTCTGTCCTTGCCAGCAGCCCAGCCCAGCTCAGCAGCACAGACACAGCACAAGGACTTTAATGACTGTCTTGCTTTGAAAGACAGGTATGGTCTAAGGAAAGGCAAGAGCCCCTTTACTGAGATGCGGAATGCAACCCCCTCCCTGTTAATTATTTTAGGTCCAAATCAGAAGCCTTCAGGCAGGAGGTTTGGGGATAAGGGTAACAGTTCTTTACAGATATCCAAAAAGGCAGAGAACAAAAAACAACAACAGCTATAAAAATTGACAACAGAACAGAACAGTCTAGCTCCACTCCAGTCCCTTCTGGCCGCAGGCCGTCTCCCTGTGCTGTTATCGGTGCTGTGGGGGCAGGGCCGGTCCCGCGCAGTTGAAGAGGGCTGGGTGATGGTGGCCGCGGCCCAGGGGTGAGAGGGATGGGGAAGTGACTCCCCCTCATGGTGTCGGTCATGGTGCTCAGCAGAGTGTCCGGAGATAGCAGGGTGAGATGGGAGAGCAGCAGAGCGATGTCCAAAGGCAGGGAGCGTGGATCTCAGTGCTGGGATGGCAGGGGAAGATGCCAGGCCAGAGCCCAGGCTGTCCTCCCACTCCACGAGCAAAGCAAGAGCGAGCCCCGCTCCAGACCCCCCGTCCCACCTTTCCTTTTCTGGTTCCCCCCCTCCCCCTCCAGGCACCCCCCTACGAGAGAACATTATCTGTCGTTTTAAGGTGTAGCCACAATTACTTAGCATAACAATGGGAGAAAATTCCACTGAAAGAAAAGGGAATAATTCAACCCCCAACATTATCCACCCCTGAATTTCTCCCATACTAATATGCTATATCAAATTAAACTGTTACATTATATATACATACATGCAGTTAGAGACATAGGCACAGTACTATAGGTATTTCACCCTAAAACAAGGTCTCCTTGGGGTATGCATCTGGTCTCTCCATTCTTTTACATCACCCACCAGGTGCAACCTGGTCCTTGAGTGAATACCACTCCATGGATGGGATTGTCTTTGCTGGAGGCAGGATTTACCCAAACAGGTTTTCCTAGCATACCTCTCAGGTGTACCACTGGAACCTTATCTCCATTTGATATTCCCAAGGGCTCAGATTGGGCAGGGCCTGCTTGGTTAGTGGAACCTCGGGTGTTCACTAACCATGTGGCCTTTGGTAGATTAATCTCCCAGTTCTTGAAAGTTCCCCCACCCAGTGCCTTCAAGGTGGTTTTAAGCAGGCCATTGCACCGTTCAACTTTCCCTGCAGCTGGTGCATGGTAGGGGATATGGTACACCCACTCAATGCCGTGTTCTCTAGCCCAGGTGTTTATAAGGCTGTTCTTGAAATGAGTCCCATTGTCTGACTCAATTCTCTCAGGGGTACCATGCCTCCAAAGAACTTGTTTTTCCAGGCCCAGGATGGTGTTACAGGCTGTAGCATGAGACACAGGGTAGGTCTCCAACCATCCAGTGGTGGCTTCCACCATGGTCAGTACATAGCGCTTGCCCTGGCGGGTTTGAGGCAGTGTGATGTAGTCAATCTGCCAGGCCTCTCCATACTTATATTTGGACCATCTGGACCCCATACCAGAGGGGCTTCACCCGCTTGGCTTGCTTGATGGCAGCGCACGTCTCACAGTCATGGATAACTTGAGAAATACTGTCCATGGTTAGATCCACCCCTCGGTCTCGTGCCCACTTATAGGTGACATCTCTGCCCTGATGACCTGAAGCATCATGGGCCCATCGAGACAGGAACAACTCTCCCTTGTGCTGCCAGTCTAAATCTATCTTCGACACCTCTATCTGTGCCGCCTGATCTACCTGCTCATTGTGTCGGTGTTCCTCATTAGCCCGACTCTTGGGGACATGGGCATCTACATGACGGACTTTCACAGGCAGCTTCTCTATCTGGGTGGCAATGTCTTTCCATTCATTGGCAGCCCAGATTGGTTTTCCCCTACGTTGCCAGTTAGCCTTTTTCCACCTTTCCAGCCATCCCCACAGAGCATTGGCTACCATCCATGAATCAGGGTAATGGTAGAGTTTTGGCCACTTCTCTCTTTCAGCAATGTCCAGGGCCAGCTGAACAGCTTTGAGTTCAGCAAGTTGACTCGATCCACCTTCTCCTTCGGTAGCTTGTGCAACCTGTCGTGTGGGGCTCCATACGGCTGCTTTCCACTTCCGGTTCATCCCCACGATGCGGCAGGAACCATCAGTGAAAAGAGCACAGCATGTTTCATCTGCTGGCAGTTGGTTATACGGTGGGGCTTCTTCGGCCCGGGTCACTTGTTCCTGTTCCTCTTCGTCGGCAAGACCAAAGTCTTCCCCTTCCGGCCAGTTGGTAATTATCTCCAAAATCCCAGGGCGATTCGGGTTTCCAATACGGGCACGTTGTGTGATGAGGGCAATCCATTTACTCCATGTGGCATCAGTGGCATGGTGGGTTGAGGGAACCTTTCCTTTAAACATCCACCCCAGCACTGGCAGTCGGGGTGCCAGGAGGAGTTGTGTTTCCGTGCCAACCACCTCTGAGGCAGCTTGGACCCCTTCATAGGCGGCCAAGATCTCCCTCTCCGTTGGAGTGTAGTTGGCCTCGGACCCTCTGTAGCTTCGGCTCCAGAACCCCAGTGGTTGGCCTCGCGTCTCACCAGGCACCTTCTGCCAAAGGCTCCAGGACAGACCATGGTTCCCGGCTGCAGAGTAGAGCACGTTCTTCACATCTGGTCCCGTCCTGACTGGGCCAAGGGCTACTGCACGAGCAATCTTCTGCTTGATCTGGGCAAAGGCTTGCTGCTGCTCAGGGCCCCAGTGGAAATCATTCTTCTTGCGGGTGACGAGGTAAAGAGGGCTCACAATCTGGCTGTACTCAGGAATGTGCATTCTCCAAAAGCCTATGGCACCTAGGAAGGCTTGTGTTTCCTTCTTGCTGGTTGGTGGAGACATTGCAGTGATCTTATTGATGACCTCACTGGGGATCTGGCGCCGTCCATCTTGCCACTTTACTCCCAGAAACTGGATCTCTTGGGCAGGCCCTTTGACTTTGCTCTTTTTAATGGCGAAGCTGGCTCCCAGCAGAATCTCAATGATCTTTTCTCCTTTCTGAAATACTTCCATTGCCGTATCCCCCCACACAATGATGTCATCAATGTACTGCAGATGTTCTGGAGCTCCACCCTTCTCCAGTGTAGCCTGGATCAGCCCATGACAGATGGTGGGGCTGTTTCCACCCCTGGGGCAGTCGGTTCCACATGTATTGCACACCCCTCCAGGTGAAAGTGAACTGAGGCCTGCACTCTGCTGCCAGAGGAATGGAGAAAAATGCATTGGCAATATCGATAGTGTCATACCACTTTGCTGCCTTGGACTCCAGCTCGTACTGCAGTTCCAGCATGTCCGGCACGGCAGCGCTCAGTGGTGGAGTCACCTCATTCAATGCACGATAGTCCACTGTCAATCTCCATTCTCCTTCAGATTTACGCACAGGCCAGATGGGGCTGTTGAAGGGTGAGTGGGTTTTGCTGACCACCCCTTGGCTCTCCAGCTCACGGATCATCTTGTGGATGGGGATCACGGCATCTCGATTCGTCCGGTACTGCCGGCGGTGCACTGTTGAGGTAGCAATTGGCACCTGTTGCTCTTTCACTCTGAGGAGTCCCACTGCAAATGGGTTTTCTGATAGCCCAGGCAGGGTGTTCAACTGCTTAATGCCCTCTGCTGCCACAGCAGCTATTCCAAAAGCCCACCTGAGTCCCTTTGGGTCTTTGTAATAGCCATTCCTGAGGAAGTCTATGCCTAGGATACATGGTGCCTCTGGGCCAGTCACAATTGGATGTTTCTGCCACTCTTTCCCAGTCAGGCTCACCTCAGCCTCCAGCAGAGTCAATTCCTGAGATCCCCCTGTAACCCCAGCAATTGAAACAGGTTCCTTCCCGACATGTCCTGATGGTATTAATGTACATTGTGAACCAGTGTCAACCAATGCTCTGTGTTCCTGTGGCTCTGATGTGCCAGGCCATCGGATCCACACCGTCCAAAAGATCCGGTTTTCCCGTGCCTCTCCCTGGCTAGAGGCAGGGCCCCTCTAGCCCTGGTTATTATTTCTCTCCTGGGCATACATACTGGAGGTTCCTTCAAGGGGATCTGACAGATCATCCTCCCTTCTGTAATACCCTGCACCTTGGTCATGGGAGGCTGAGGCTACCCTCACTTTAGTGGAGTTCCCTCTGTTGGTGTTCCCCTCCCTGATTTGGCGCACCCGTGCTGCCAGGACAGAAGTGGGTTTCCCATCCCACCTTCTCATGTCTTCCCCATGGTCACGTAGAAAAAACCACAGGTCAGCACGTGGGGTGTACCCTCTCTCCCTAGCTGGGGGGCGTTGGGCTCTACTTTTGGGGTCCATGACTCTCACTGGTGCTGCACTGATCTTCCTCACCTCTTCCCTTATCTCCTTCATCTCCTCCTTAAACTCCTCTCTGAGGTCCTTAGCCACAGCAGAGACATGAGCCTGCACTGGGCCAGCCATCATACTCTGATAATTCCTGAGCCTGTTGGCAACAGAACCCACTGTCACTTGGTTGGTATCAGCATCAATCATTGCAATAAAGGGGGTATATTGAGATGGGCCCAGGTTTGCCAGATTCCACAACATCTGCCCTGTGCACCTGACCTTGTCAGGGTCATTGTCATGCTGTCCATCCCTCCCAAAGAGCACCTCCAGTACCGCCACTTCTCTCAGCTTTTGGATCCCTTCCTCAAGGGTATTCCAACGTGTTCTCTGGTGGTACTCCTGCATTCTTTCCCTGTGGACAAATCTCTCTCTCACACTCATTAAAAGTCGCTCCCAGAGGGAAAGGAGGCCTGTCTCCCTTACAAATACCTGGTCCACACCTGAGTCCTGGGTCAAGGCTCCCAAATTCCTTGCCTCAGTACCATCCAGTTGCACACCTGTACCCATAAGGTCCCAGACCCGCAGTAACCAGGTTGTAAAAGGCTCACGGCCCCGTCGTACAATGTCTTTTCTCAGGTTACGGAGACTCTCGTATGACAGGGACTCGGTGATGATCTCAACTTCTGGCTCCCCTGCTGGTTGTGAGGGGCCCCCTCCCTGACCCTTATTATCTAGGTGCCTTGTTTTCATCTTAGACTTCCTAGTTTCCACAGGGGCAACTGCTGCTGGCTGTGAGTGCCCTTGCAGTTCAGCTGGAACCTGGACAGATGTAACATCTGTGGGTCCCACTGCTGCACCATCAGAGTCTCCCTCTTTAAGGCAGGGGGAGGGTTTCTCACCAGCTGGGGAGAGGTACTCCTTCAGCATCTGGCCCATCTCACGTATCTCCTTTGCTAGCACCCCCACCCATTCTGGGTGGTTCCTTTCCGAGGTGGGCTGTGGAGCAGGGTCAAACTCTGGGGTAATATCCCTAGTCTCTGGGATAGGATCAGGCTCTGGGGTAACCTCCCTAGTCTCTGGGACAAGATCAGGCTCTGGGGTAACCTCCCTAGTCTCTGGGACAGGATCAGGCTCTGGGGTAACATCACTAATCCCTGGGGTAGGTATCAGGGTTGTTAT